>NW_019393443.1:0-1412 GCF_000648675.2 Cimex lectularius
AATAAATGATTATAATTTGAACTACTTATTCCTGTACTATTAGTACTAATTTTAGTTGAAACAATGATGGTGATTGTTATCCTACAAGTCTAATCGGTCACTGGCATCTGAGAAAACATCTACACAACATGGGCATATTCAGTGATAACACTATTAGTAGGTTATGCAACTGCTTCCCATTGCACATAGAACTCCTTTTATATATCTTTTAAAATTTAAGTTTAGTAATTCACCCCTTAATCATCATCATATATTATTTATTATGAAATAACCATTAAAATAATTTAAAAATTGACATGATTTAGGTTTTTATAAATAATAGTAAACATTTATTTTGAGCTTTACTTAATCATACCAACGTATGAATGTATAAATTGGTAATCTGTCAACCGCTCTGTCCACATGTATACCATTTTTAACCAGGGACTAACGACATCAACACAGTTATATACATAGTACTATACTTAAACAGTAGTGTTTATTTGATGATCGTGAGATGCAGTCTGGTGTAACGTAGGTTTAGAAAAACATTTTCTTTATCGTGCCAACTTTTCGATTTTTATAGAGATTCTCTTCAGGGCCTGGGATTTATAAACATTGTTTAAATTATAAAATACATGTAGAATGTGATAAAAGTGAATTTATTTAAATTTAAGACTCAATCAAAGTATTTGTACTGACTCAAAGTGTTTGTTTTCTGGGTACATGTGTCATTATTGTGTGTCGTGTTGAGATACTGAGCCCTGAAGATGATCTCAGTAAAGATCGAAACGTTGGCACGATAAAGAAAATGTTTTTCTAAAACCTACGTCACACCAGACCGCATCTCACGATCTCCAAATAATCATTAACTAATGGTCAATAAACCCCACACACAAACTGACTGATGTGGAATTGTTAAACAGAAATTAAACAATAAAGACTAAACAAACGGCTTGGAGTACTACGACTTCTAGGACCGAAAGCAATCATGACTAAGAAGGTTAAAAAAATGCTGTTAAAATCATTACTTCGATCTATTTTGACACGTGTAGGGTACCATCAAGCCATGAAATATGAAACTACCCTTACATCCAATCAAAAGAATCCGAAGAAGTATTTTTCAAAGTCCTCAGTATATCATGCCTTCATGAAGCCTTCATTACACGTCTACATGCGTGCATAATTTATTACAAAACACATTATAAAAAGTGCGTATTGATGCACAGGGGTAAATAATAAATGATTATAATTAGTACTACTTATTCCTGTACTATTACAATAGTACTAATTTTAGTTGAAACAATGATGGTGATTGTTATCCTACAAGTCTAATCGGTCACTGGCATCTGAGAAAACATCTACACATCATGGATACAATATGGATGGATACAACGATGATCCTATTTGCAGATTATATAAGGAGGAGGAAA
>NW_019393444.1:0-1378 GCF_000648675.2 Cimex lectularius
TTAATTTGAATAAAAAATATTAATTTGAAGTTAAAACAGGATCATTTGACAGAAAAAAAGCTAGATAGATTCCTGGACCATTATGTATATCATGTGTGTTATTTATTACAATGAATGTATTTATTAACGTAAATGGAGGGGCTCATCCTCAAGTACCGCGAGAAATCTTAAAATAGGATAATTTGACAGAAAAAAAGCTATATAGATTGTTGTACCTTTATGTATATGATGTGTGTTAATTATCACAATGAATGTATTTATTAACGTGAATGGAGGAGCTTATGCTCAATTGTCCCAAGGAATATCCAGTAATCTGTGTTTGTGTGAACAAAGCCGGGTATGAGAATTTAGTTAATTAGCGTGAAAGAGACTCGTGTCCCGAAAAACCATGAAAAATATCTAGTAGTTTGTGCAGTGTGAATGTTAACCAGATTAACATGTTTTATTTTGTTTCTGTATTTTTGCTTATTTTTATGTAGAATTATTAAAGAGGCCCTGAGATACATGAAGGCAAGCAATAAGATAAAGAAACAAAAAGCAAAAAAAAAGTAGCTATCGAACTACAATTATTCACTTAAATTGTGATAAACTAGCAGTTGAAACGCCCCCACTATTTTTAATAAGAAAAACCCACAACATGCACTTTGTAAACGGGCATTACGTTAAACAACCAGAGTCTGATGGATATATACCTTTATAAAATGTGCATCCCACACAATATAGGCTTAATTTCAATAATTTTTATTGATCTCTTTTTTAGATTAGATTGATAATCTCTTTTTTAACGAGGCCGAAACGGCGTGGGAGGTGAAGTGCTCCCCTCAAAAGTTAACCAATACCAGAGATCGATCCGGAGCATTTCTCTTAATGGATTTTCTAGATTTTCGCATTAGAACCTCGTTCCGGTTCAATCTTAAAAGTGTTTTAATTGTCTCTTGCACTTGACTTTTCCACTGGATAATTCCATAGAAAGAAACAAAACCTATTAAATTGAAAAATTGTTTTAATTTCCTGTGTTCAATATGATAATCTGATGCAACATTGTGGCGAGTTTATTCCTGTAATAAACCTCCGGTAAATTCAATCTTGTCATAAATATTCAATGAACTTCTAATAATTTGGGAAGGAATTTGATCCCGGGAAAAGACTCCAGTGTTAATTAATCCAGCCTTGGGAAATATTTCTCTTTACGTAGAGTAAAGATTAATTTATAAGGAATAAATATAATACATACATAATACATGCATTATCTGAGATTTAAGTTGATTCGCAGTTCCTTTAAGTAAAGCTCAACAACTACGCAATATATTTTATAAAATGACAAAAGTCATTGGGTTTTTTGTTCAGGCTTTAAACATTATTCATGATTAATCTTTAT
>NW_019393445.1:0-1389 GCF_000648675.2 Cimex lectularius
CCCGAAGAGGTTTTACTTGTTGGCAATTTTTAAAGGGCAAACATGCTACTACGTACCCAGCCTTTCCCAGAGCCTTAACCTTAGAAATTCTCGATGGTTTTTCAAAAAGAGGATGATTGGTATATTTGAAGATTAAACCGTGGGTCGTACATGAAACTTACAATGAAATCCGTCATCTCTGTAACAGTATTGTCTGGCAAGATGCGTATCACTTCCTGGAAGTTTTTTATTTCTTTCATAGGTATTTCTTTCATTTTATTTCTTTGCGGGTATATGTGAAACCCTGTCCTTTCCAGAGCTGAAATTCTGGAATATCTTACCAATTAGAAATCTCCTTCATTGCTATTACCTTAAAGCGGGGAACACATACTTACCCGATGCAACGCTATGCGACGCTACCCGATGCTACCCGGCGCCTTGTCACGTTTTGGTAGGGTGTGCACATCTATGCGATGTCAAGCGCACGCCACGTTCAGTCACACAACGTGTATCACAATCCCAACGCCTTTTTTTGTTCTTAATGCATTATTTTGAGCAAAACCATGTAATAAATTGTTAGTTAAATTTAATTGTTTTAAATAAATTTATTTCGGTGTTTTGATAAATTTTCTGCCAAACCATCATAAATAATTTTGATAAAAACCCATGAATTTTTTGATCTTGTTTAATTTGGTTTATATTAAAATAGGAATGTTGCAATTTATATAACGACAAAATTACACGAGTGTCCTGTTCTGACGCTACTCGACGAAGATGGTGTAATTTTAATTAGCGAAACCATGAAATACATTGTTAGTTAAATTTTATGAGCAAAACCATGTAATAAATTGTTAGTTAAATTTTATGAGCAAAACCGTGTAATAAATTGTTAGTTAAATTTAATTGTTTTAAATAAAGTTATTCCTGTGTTTTGATAAATTTTCTAACTAACCATCGAATTAAATAATTTTTATAAAAACTCATGAATTTTTGATCTCGGTTAATTTGGTTTATATTTAAAATAAGTATGTTGTAATTAATATAACGACAATAATACATACAGTTTGAATAAAAATATGAGGTTCGGTTGTTTTGTCTTCGACAGTACTCGATGCTACCCGACGAAAATCTGGACAATGGGGATCGCGTAGCATAGAGCAAGGTAGCGTTGTGATAGATGTGCACGGGGGTAATACAATTGGAAATTGGATTTTAGATTTCCCGTCGGGTAGCAACGGGTAGCGTCGTATAGCGTTGCATCGGGGTGTGCTCCCCCCTTTAATCGCATGTCCGTTATGCGGAGAGCAATTCTATGTCGTGTCTTTCTTCTTTCTTTTTACCATATAACGCATTTACCTTAGAATTCAATTTCAACAAAAATTCACACAGCTTTCAAAGATTTTGTATAAA
>NW_019393446.1:0-1391 GCF_000648675.2 Cimex lectularius
AGCTCAATTAGCCTTAATATACATGAAATATTTCAACATTGAAGAACTAGTTTTTCAATAAAATTCAAACTTTCAGCTACTTTACGTGTCTCACAAACACGTCATGGTGTTTCCAAGTCAGAATTGTAAGTTGAGGAGTAAACTTTAAATACACGTACTTTCTGGGTTGGAAAATGTTCCATTTTGTTAAGTCAGTTTATACTAGCTGAAGGTTATAGCTTTAAACCATGAACGATAAAACTGCGGGGCATCATCTCACAGATACCAGCAAAATGTATTTTCTTCCTGATGATGTTTCTCTTTATTTCTAACTGGCTATCCTAATCTTTATCTTTGTCTTGTTCTCTCTCTCCTTCCCTCGGTATCTTTTTACTT
Source organism: Cimex lectularius (assembly GCF_000648675.2). NCBI lineage: Eukaryota > Metazoa > Arthropoda > Insecta > Hemiptera > Cimicidae > Cimex > Cimex lectularius. Next base: position 376 of record NW_019393446.1, read on the forward strand.
ACCTAATTTTCCATTTATCTATTCACCTACCTATCTATCTACCTATTTTTCTATCTAACTTTTTCCTTCCCACTTCATTAGCCATTTGAATTCTAACCTTTCTACCTATCTAACTTATTATTGATCTATCTATCTTTCTTCTTACCTAATTACATATTATCTACCTATTTACATTCCTTCCTAACTACCTATCAAAATAACTTTTTCGGTCTTTCTACCTTTATCTACTGCCTATCTGTTTATTTATCCACAATATATTTATCTAACCAACATAATTATCCATCAATCAATTTATCTTCCTACATACGTAATTATCCATATAACTGGCCTTCTGTTTACGTACCTGATTATCTAACAATTTCTTCTTCTTCTATTTAATACCTATCATCTATCTGAATTTCGATCTATCTACCCAGTTGTTATTATTTTATATATTTTTTTACGAGGGTTTGCAACAGCAGAGATCATATCAACCCTCGGCGTGCTGATGTTTTTGAAAAAAAACTTATTTGTATGTCAGGTAGGAATCAGGGCAGCTAGATTCGAACCCGGGACCTTTGCCTTACAGTGATGAGCGCCTTGTCAACGCCTAAACCGTTGCGGCCACCGACGCCCCCTAATTTTTATTCGTATAACTGTTTATCTAACTACCTGGTTATCCATCTGTACATCTATTGCCTACCTACTAATTACATATAAATTTATTTAGTGGTGCACTTGAAGCCTACATAAAAACTTACCCAATTACCAATCTTTCTTTTTACATACCTAATTATTTATCTATCGATCTATTTACCTTCCTACATGCCTAATTATTGATAGTGTTTCTACCTATATAACTGATTATTTATTAATTTCTCTTTTTACTGTCTATCATTTACCTGATTTTCAGTCAGTCTATTTACCTATCTAATTCTAATTAATTAATCTTTATGTAAGTTATTGGTTGAGATAAAAAAGTCAGTGCCACGAGCGGGATTCGAACCCACGACCTTCGGCTAAATACGCCGCTGCTC
>NW_019393447.1:0-1383 GCF_000648675.2 Cimex lectularius
TTTATTGAGATCATCTTCAGGGCTCGAAGTGTTTGTCTTCTGTGTAATTGTGCCATCCTTGCGTGTCGTGTTGAGAGTGCCCCACACGTGTTTTTATATTTATCATTTATATTTACCATTTATAATATTACTATGTATATATGTCCTTATTCTTTTTGTAAATATATAATTTTGCTTTTATTTATTTATTTTTTGTTATTGTAAAATGTCTTTTTATATTGGATTTCGATCCGTAAATAAATAAATTGAAAGTGTGCATGTAATTTATCATCATGAATGGAGGAAATAATCCCGAATTACCCCGAGGAATAACGAATATTTTGGGGTAGTGTGGATGTAACTTATTAGCGTGAATGGAGGGACATATCCCCAATTAACCCAATGAATATCGAGTAATCTGGGATAATTTGTATGCTAGCCAGGATATTATACTTTTTGCTTGTTGCTGTATATTTGTGTTTGTTATTTGTTTTATTTTATCCGCAAGTGACGAGGCTATAAGAGATATAAGAAGTCTAACAATGAGATAAAAACAAGTGAGCATGAATGGAGGGAATAATCCCGAATTACTCCGAGAAATATCGAGTATTTTGGAGTAGTGTAGATATAACTTATTAGCACGAATGGAGGGGCATATCCCCAATAACCCCAAGGAATATCGAGTAATTCGTACATGTCCCCCCCGAGAACCTGAGCCGGAAACAAGGAATCGTTCTTACGCGATTAAGAGTAGGCCATACGCGGTTGATACACGTGCACCTGCTCTTGGGCCAAAGCCCGCGCAGGTGCCCCTTATGAATAGAAAGGTTGCTCGATGTGTCCCACATACTGAAAACGTGTCATGCCTTGGCTCCCTACAGGAGCGAGTAGGCTGTCATCCAATATGAAAATTGTACTGGAGCACTGCAGAGAGTTTCTGGGTCCCCTGTTCCGCTTTTTGGGAGAAATTGTTTTTTTTTTTTTTTATTGTGTACAATATATGTGTTGTGTGTCTATAAGTTTTGTCTGAGGGCATGTATTTATTAGCGTGAATGGCGAGGGGTGATGGTGAAATCTAACGCCATCATCGCCCCTCGAACGATGAAAGCGAGTGAGTGTGTGTTCGGGGTCGATGGCGGAATATTTATAAAAGTACTCCATCGACCCCAAACTATATTAGTTTGAGTATAGGTCAGTGGAAGAATATCAAGTACTCCACCGACCAAAGGGAATGAGTGTACTGTATAGATGTATTTATGTGTATGAACGTATTTATTAGTATAAATATAGTGTTTGAAAGAGTAATTGAATGTAGACTTAGTTGGGGGCTGAAATGACCTAGATGTCGGAAGCCCCAGTCAAAAAAAATGTATATATATATATATATATATATATATATATATA
>NW_019393448.1:0-1369 GCF_000648675.2 Cimex lectularius
ATCGTACACATTAAGTGCAGCAATGGCCGGCTTCTCATAGCATATGTTCTATTTATTAAGATTTACATGCAAGTTCCACTGATCATAGAAAGACTTGGCATTGGTGTTTGTTATGGATTTTTTAAAAGCATGGGAGGGTAGGATTGTCCGAAATAGTGCAATTTGGGATGTTTATGGCTTAGTGCTGACCTTTGTGGATTTTGGATAGTTGTAGCAATAGATGGTAATACTTTGGGGATACTAGTTTTGTTAAGTTTAGCGCCATTGTATTTAAGGATTGTTATGGGTGCAATTTGAGATGTTTATGGCTAACTTAGTACTGACCTTTGAGGATTTCGGATAGTTGTAGAACTTTGAGGATATCAGAGTTTGCATGGCCAGAGCCATTTGTATTTAAGGATTACTACGGGATTTTTTGAGCGTAGGAAAGATAGGGTTAGTTTCAAATGGTTCGAAATAGTACAGTTTGGGATAGTATGGCTATCTTAGTAATGACCTTTGAAGATTTTGGATAATTGTAGAACTTTGAGGATGTCAGGGTTTGCATAGTCTTAGAGCCATTGTATTTAAGGATTGTTATGAGATTTCTTGAGCATAGGAGAGGTAGGATTAGTTTCAGATGGTTCGGAATAGTTCATTTTGGATGGTTATGGCTTACTTAGTGATGATCTTTGAGAATTTTGGATAGTTGTAGCTATGGATAGTAATACTTTGAGGATATTATGTTTGGTTAAATCAAAAGCCAATGTATTTAAAGATTGTTATGGGGTTTTTTCGAGCATAGGAGAGGTAGGATTAGTTTCAGATGGTTGGGAATAGTGCAATTTGGATGGTTATGGCTTACTTAGCGATGACCTTTTAGAATTTTGATAGTTGTAGCTATGGATGATAATATTTGAGAATGTTAGGACCAAACCTAAGTTTGGTTTTATCAGATGGCATTGTATTTAAGGATTGTCATAGGGTTTTTCGAGCAAAGGAGAGGTAGCATTATTTTCAGATGGTTCCAAATAGTGCGATTTGGGATGGTCGTGGACTTAGTAATGACCTTTGAGGATTTTGGGTAATTGTAGCTATAGATGGTAATACTTTGAAGATGTCTGATTTCGTTTAGTCAGATGGCATTGTATTTAGGGATTGTTTTTCAGAGCAGGGGAGAGATAGAATTAGTTTCAGATGGTTACAAATAGTGCAATTTGGGGTGGTCGTGGACTTTATAATGATCTTTGAGGATTTTGGATAGTTGTAGATCTTTGAAGAGGTCAGAGTTTGATTAGCCAGAGCCATTTGTATTTAAGGATTATTAAGGGATTTTTCGAGCATGGGAGAGGTAGGACTAGTTTCAGATGGTTCGGAATAGTGCAATTTG
>NW_019393449.1:0-1404 GCF_000648675.2 Cimex lectularius
CGTATTTCAGTGCCACCAGAACGAGGGTTCTATCTTGACTCTTTCCCGAGATATAAACATTTTTGTAATTTTTCTCTAAAATCTGATTTTTTCACTTGAAATCGTTATTTCTCAAATTTGGCGGCATTAAAATACAAATCTGACATTTATATCGGTGACTACAACAACTTTTTCACAACATAACAACATTTTTGTTGAAAAATTCGCGCTTCCGAATACACAATATACTCTCGAAGAATAACAAATGACAAAACCCATGCTTTTTTTAAAATACTCAATTTTGGCTCAATTTTCCAATCAACATTTTTGGGGATTTTACCAAAGTTTAATTATTTATAAGCACTCCAAGGAAATACTCACGTTCAAAGTTTTTAGATATTTTCTTAGTGAAATCTGCTTTGCTAGGGTGAAAAACGTGAACTGAACCCAAGGAGAACAGCAACCGAAGAACATCGTACATGTCATTTTTGTAATAAAAACTTTTATTAGTTTGTATCAAACATCAAATCCATTTTTCCCTCCATTATTCCCTTAAGTCATTGCTCGAGATTTCAATTTTCTCTATGAGCTGTTCCCCGTTTCGATTAGTATGATGAACAGCGCACTTTTCAGAGTTTCCCAAATGTAAATATCTATTGGGGGGGGGAGTCAGAGCTTCGCGCTGGCCATATTACGAGAAGAATGTATCGATTGTTTTTTACCACCTAATCAATGTTCTAAACAATTCACTAGTTTTCGTGGTTCGCTTGACCAATTAATATCAATTAATTAAGGTTTTTAGTTGAGATAAAAAGACAGTGTCTCGAGCGGGATTCGAACACACGATCTTCTCGTGACACTGACTTTTTCATCTCAACTAAAAACCTTAATTAATTTAAAGTTTCTAAAAAATGTTTTAAAAAACCTGGGTTTTGCCATTGGTTATTTTACCACCTAATCAATGTTCTAAAAAAATTCACTAGTTTTCGTGGTTCGCTTGACCAATTAATATCAATTAATTAAGGTTTTTAGTTGAGATAAAAAGTCAGTGTCTCGAGCGGGATTCGAACCCACGATCTTCTCGTGACACTGACTTTTTCATCTCAACTAAAAACCTTAATTAATTTAAAGTTTCTAAAAAATGTTTTAAAAAACCTGGGTTTTGCCATTGGTTATTTTTTGAGCGGCTACTTCGTATTCGGAAGCGCATATGTTTCAAAAAAAATGTTGTTATCTTGTGTAAAATATAATGCACTTTGCGAAATAATGGTCAGATTTGTATTTTAATATCTGTTAATTAAAAAATTACTATTTTGTGTGAAAAAATCTAATTTTAGACTAAAACCTTAGTTACCTCGTTCTGGTGACACTGAACTACGTTTTTTTAATGAAATCACTGTGGCAGTATTGACATTGAACCCTGTA
>NW_019393450.1:0-1464 GCF_000648675.2 Cimex lectularius
AGAGAGTACCGAGAACGGTGTGACCTACCATCTAATCTGGAAATAGTTCTTAAGCATAACACTGACTTCAAAGATAATCTTATTAGGTACTTAAAATTGATAAATGCGTATGGATACATATAACCAACCACACGTGGTATATCTCCATTTTGCAGTGTGAATGTATTTATTAGCGTGGGTGATGAGGTATGTCTGTGACTGAATATCGAGTAGCTCACAGGTCCGCCAAATTAGATAGATTCTGCGACCTCTCCAATATGTATTTATTAGCGTGAATGTTTTGTGTAAATGGGCGTGAATATCGAGGAATATCGAGTACTCCACAAGCCCGTCAAAAGGGAATTAGTCTAATGGATGAATGAAATTCTGTACATACTGTATGAATGTATTTATTAGCACGAATGGAAGGAAACCGGTAGGATTATGACTATCCTACAGACTTTTTATATAGTTGTAGGAGCAGGACCTCAGTCGTGCACCTGTACTCTGAGCCCTGCCAACTGTAGATTAGGAAATCATTTTCTTAGCGTGAGTGGGTATTGTTAGTGAGTTTGTAAATATTGAAGTATTTTTAACAAACCGAGTGTGGGATGGTAGGAACGAGCAAAAAGACACTTCTCTGTTTGATCGGTAGGAAACAAAATAAAAAGAAGAAATATAGTGAATGAGATAGAGATAAATGAAACAAAGAAAAATGCGAGAAACGTATACACGTGAGGTGCCTGCAATGACCCTAGTAGTTACCCGGCCGGAAAAAAAAGTTATAATATAATATAATAACAATTAATTAAGGTTTTTAGTAGAGATAAAAAAGTCAATGGCACGAGCGGAATTCGAACCCACGATCTTCGGCTATAATATATATATTAATTGGTCAAGCGGACCACGAAATTAGTGAATTTAATGATTTAAAATGAAGTATACTTCACTAAAGCTCTCCGTGGCCATTTCATTTGTCGTCGAGAATCCAATCCGATTACACGACATTTGAAAAATGGCAAAAAGGAGGGAAAACTCAAAAGGAGGGGTTGAGATGGGAAGTTGGTGTCCGAGTAGATCGAGGTCACGATAGCTCAAGTGGTAGAGCAGCGGCGTATCAAGCCGAAGATCGTGAGTTCGAATCCCGCTCGTGCCATTGAATTTTTGTCTCAACTAAAAACCTTAATTAATTGTAATATATTAATTGGTCAAGCGGACCACGAAATTACTGAAAATAATATAATAAGTTATAATAAAAATAAGTTCGAGATCAGGGATGCGGTCATCAAAAACAAATAAGTTTTCTAACTTATGCCAAGTTTTCAACCTTTATTGAGGTCTTCATCAGGGCTCTACAACTATACAACTAATAACAACGTTAGTGATTAATAAATAATAAGTAACACAATAATTCTAAGATAACAACGGATAACTTACTCGTCATAATATTAAATATTATCGATCGACAAGTTATATATATATCTA
>NW_019393451.1:0-1409 GCF_000648675.2 Cimex lectularius
ATACGCCGCTGCTCTACCACTTGAGCTATCGTGACTTCGATCCACTCGGACACCAACTTCCCATCTCAACCCCACCTTTTGAATTTTGCCACTGAAAAATGGCAAAAAGGAGGGAAGTTGGTGTCCGAGTGGATCGAAGTCACGATAGCTTAAGTGGTAGAGCAGCGGCGAAGGTTAGCCGAAGGTCGTGGGATCGAATCCCACTCGTGACACTGACTTTTTTATCCTTAATTAAAGATTAAATAATTGAAAAGAATTGATAATAATGTTCTTTCTTTATCTGTTGATATCTTTTATTCAATTTTTGTGCATGAAGACGCACTTACTGTAGTTCTTAAACATCAGGGGTCTCATTCTGGTGAAATTCATGAAACCGTTTCCACCATCCAACTCCAAGTTCAAAGCTTGCCAGATCAATTGGTATTTTTCAGAAGCTGAAAAAAAGAACTCACCACATTTTCGGTTCCATTCAGATTTCGCGTTCCCAGTTAGCAATGTACCAGGGGTACAAAGGCAACCGCGAGAGCTACTTCCTTTAGCGTTTCTATAATGAATGTATCAGCATAGTGGACACCGAACTTTCCATCGGGAAAGCCCAAAACGCAAGAAAGGGTCTCGTGTGTACTAGCCTTAAAATAAATACCATTGATCATGAGGAGTGTTTAAAGTTGTAGATCTGTCGAATACATTTTTACTCATGAATAATCTGGATAGTTTGGTTTGGATGAAAAAACAATTAAAATTGTTACTGACACGCTTTCGACCTAATTTAAGGTATCTTCAGGGCAAAACATCTTAGGTTAACAAATTGACACAATTATGGTTATATGTGGTTTTAAATTTCGTAGAAGACTGACTCAGTTTCAACATTGCCGAAGAATGCCTTCAATCCACAATCAGTTCAATTAATGCCTCACCATAATTATTTACCTTATTTAAGATTGCTTTGCCCCGATGACCTTAAATTAGGTCATGATACGAAAGCGTGGCAATATAAGTTGAAATTGTTGCTTCATCAGACCAAACCATGAAGATAATTCGTAATGGAGAGTGTGCAGCATGCAATAATTTTTTTATCGAAAATTTTTACATATAAAAATAATCCATTACATTGTCTATTGATCAAATTACATCTTTCAATTAATTAATCTTTTTATTTAAGGTTTTGGTCGAAATGAAAACGCTAGTGCCAATAGTGGAATTCGCACCAACGACCTTCGGCTTAATACCAATAATACCAATGATCTATAGATGTAGAGCAGCGGCGTATTTAGCCGAAGGTCGTGGGTTCGAATCTCGCTCGTGGCACTAGCTTTTTCATTTCGATCAAAACCTTACATAAAATTAATTAGGGTTTTTAGTTGAGATAAAAAAAGTCAATGGCACGAGCGGGATTCGAACCCACGATC
>NW_019393452.1:0-1668 GCF_000648675.2 Cimex lectularius
TTTGATAATTAAGGAAATTTCTTTTAACTTTTTCTTAGTGTAAATACATTGTAAATATTTAATTTTTGTTTAAAGTATTATCAATCTCCCCTTTCATTTTCCCAAATCCCTCTTAAAATATAATAAATAGTGGCCACCTATAAACAAAAAAAACAAAATTTAATTGTACCTTTTGGAACGGGTACGGAAGTTTGCGGATCAATTAAGATCCGCCCTTCCCCCCAACAATCATTAAATTCACTAATTTCGTGGTCCGCTTGACTAATTAATACATTACAATTAATTAAGTTTTTAGTTGAGATGAAAAAAAGTTAATGGCACGAGCGGTATTCGAACCCACGATCTTCGGCTAGATACGCCGCTGCTCTACCACTTGAGCTATCGTGACCTTGATCCACTCGGACATCAGCTTCCTATCTCAACCCCACCTTATGAGTTTCCCTCCTTTTTGAAAAGTTTCCCTTTGGTATTGATGGCAAAAAGGAGGGAAACTCATAAGGTTTGGTTGAGATAGGAAGTTGATGTCCGAGTGGGTGGAGGTCACGAAAGCTCAAGTGGTAGAGCAGCGGCGTATCTAGCAGAAGATCGTGGGTTCGAATCCCGCTCGTGCCATTAACTGTTTTTTCATCTCAACTAAAAACCTTAATTAATTGTAATTAAATTGTTGGTTCAACTCGTTAGGAAAGTGGTATTGATTGATAAGTAATGTGTTGGTGGTTGTATAAAATTACCAAAGGAAATTAGAGATAAAATGAAGACAGAAGAATTGAATTATGATTACATTAGTTATAATAACATGATAACCGTTTGGTCTAAACATGATGATGTCTTAAACACAAATCGTGGGGGAAAACTTGTAGTGTAAAGAGCTGTGAAATATCGTGATGGAATATTCAACGCATTTTGGAGCATGGGCATAAATTATGAATAATTAGATCTGAGACAGCACTTGAAAATGGCTAAGTCTTATGTGTTTCTTCAGCTAGAGACCATATTTATCCACAACGGGAAAGAATAATGCGACCACTACATGGGCAATTTCTCTTCTGGTATCATAATTATAATTATAATCAAATGATGAAAAACTAAACTTCATGAGCTTCAATTTTTTTAACTAGAAAGTTTCAGAACATCTCTCACGAGAGTTTTTACATCTAGCCTTCATATAACTTGTAGGCCATAAAGAAGAGTTCTAATCAGTATGGAAAACCTATGCCCAAAGTAAAAATCCAACTATAAATGTATTCGTTAAAACCGAAGATACCTGATGTTAAACGATTGACAATAAGTCAGATTGAAATATTTTATAAAATGCTAGAAAGCTAAAAGTATAATCTGTATATTTTTAATTGGTCCAATTTATCCAAAGGAATGATTTTTATGTAAAGTGTGGAAGGAGGATTAGATAGACAGAGAAAGAATGAGAGAGAGAGAGAGAGAGAGAGAGAGAGAGAGTGAGATTGATACTGAGGAGATGGGAAACAAAATAAAGACAGGCAGAGCGAGAAAGAAAGAGTGGCGAGACGGAAACAAACAGAAAAGCAGGCAGAACGAGCGATCGAAAGAGAAAGAGAGAGAGAGAGAGAGAGAGAGAGAGAGAGAGAGAGAGAGAGAGAGAGAGAGAATGTATAGGATGGTTGTGTTGTGCTAAATTAGTTTATGAGTCAT
>NW_019393453.1:0-1354 GCF_000648675.2 Cimex lectularius
TATAAAATTGAGTTGAGATTTATTCTGTTAATTGTTTCGTACCTCGTCGGTAGTAAAGTCCTGGAGTCGTTTCGGACTGCATTATGATCCTGCCTGGGCACACAAGGCAGAGGGGCAAAGAAGAAGCTGATAAAGTGGCCAATGAAAGTTTTATCAGACATGTTAATAATAGATCTTCTGTTTAATGGAATTGTGTTCGAGGACATAAAAAGTTGTTGAAGTTGTTGAAGGACCATCGTAGAAACTAACAGAAGAACTACTAAACCGAAGGCGTGTTAGGACTGGAATACATCGGAGGCATATATATAGACTCGAACCAGCCACAAGTCTGTTGCCAGGAAGAAAAAAAAACACAGTCTGTCGTTTATTGGGGGCCTATGCAGGCTGAGATTCTATCTATTTATTTGGTAAAAATCTTTTTTCTCTCCACTTCTATGTTCTGTTAAAGAGAAACTCGATAAAAGGATCGTACTCGATATCCCATCACAACGTTCACGCTAATAAATACATTCTTTAGTTTTCTTTACAATTAAAATGACCAATAAGCTCCATTGCAACAAACGCAAAATAATATTACTCATTAAAAAGAAAAAAAAACACAAATCGGAAACTTTACAAAGTCAAACTCAAAGTTTAAAATGTAAATATTTCAAATTATACTTTAACAGACTTTCTATAGTTTCAATTCCTGTTTATAAGCGATTACTTCATGTAATGAACACATAAGAGCAACATAGATCTTCTTCTTTGAAGTATTTGATGTTGTAGTCAAACAGGTCTTATTTGTTTTTGTTTGTCTTTTCACCATTTATGGAGTTTTGAAGACACAAGTGCGGATTCATTCAATTTTTGTTTAATAGGCAAATACGAAAGATATTCATTTTACAAACATGTTTAGATTTTTCGTTATTGCGCCATGTAACGTTGTGAAGTCGATTTGTTTTGAATAAAAACTGTGTTAAACTAAATTTTTACTGTTTTGCAGGGAGTTTCTCAAAGGTTTGCTTGTTATTATTGCCGCTCTCGTCTGTGGAACGGAATCGAAGGTTTTTGAAAAATGCGAACTTGCAAAGGAGCTAGTGGAAAAACATAATTTCAACAAAAATCAGCTACGAGATTGTAAGTTTTTCTCTTGTCTATTATCTCTTTGATAAAAAAAATCTTTGAAATAGTTAAATTACAAACTAAAAATTCAATTCGTGAAATCTGTTTTGCATGATTAATATAAAAACACATAATAAATTATATGGAGAATATTATATGTTTTAGGGATGTGTACACTTTACGGAGGAACTGGATTTGATACCTCGAAAGCACGGGCAATGGTATATGCAGGTGGTCCACGAGTAATCGG
>NW_019393454.1:0-1348 GCF_000648675.2 Cimex lectularius
TCCTTGCATGTTTCCTTAATTTAATGTAATATTTTTATTTAAATTTTCACTTCATTTTTACTTTTTATTATTATTTTATTTTTATTGAATTTTTTAGTTTAATGTAATATCCAGGAGCGATGAAAAAGCACAAAAATATTTTCAAATTTGAGAGTTTAGAAAAGTAAAAGTTTTATTTTGTTTCATTCATCTTATAAAACGGAATCTTTGGTTACGCTTAGTAAATCCGAAATAACTGAAATTGTAATTTTAAAAAATTTTAAAAACTTCGTTTTTAGATGTATTCTAAGCTTTAAAGTACTAAAAGTTTTGAGCGCTTTCCTTGCCTGTTTACTTCATTTAATGCAATATTTTTATTTAAATTTGCACTTCATTTTTACTTTTTATTATTATTTTATTCTTATTGAATTTTTTAGTTTAATGTAATATCCAGGAGCGATGAAAACACACAAATATTTTCAATTTTGTGTTTAGAAAAGTCAACTTTTTGTTTTGTTTCACCCTATAAAACAGAATCTTAGGTTATTGTCAGTATATCCAAACAGAAACAACTGAAATTGTAATTTAAATTTTTTCTTTAAACTTCGTTTTTAGATTTATTCAAAGCTTTCTAAATTCTAAAATTCTAAACGGTTTGAGCGTTTTCCTTGCATGTTTATTTAATTTAATTTAATATTTTTATTTAAATTTACACTTATGGCTTATTATTATTATTTTTTTATGTTTATTGAATTATTTAATTTAATGTAATATCCAGGAGGGATGAAAACGCCCTAAAATATTTTGAGAGTTTAGAAAAGTATTCACTATATAAATCAGAATCTTAGGTTAGTCTCAGTACATCGACACTGAAATAACTGAAACAGTGATTAAATTTTAAAAAAAATCATTTTTAGATTTATTCAAAGCTTTAAAATTCTACAAGGGTTGAGCGTTTTCCTTGCATGTTTAGTTAATTTAATGTAATATTTTTATTAAAATTTACATTTAATTATTACTTTATTTTTATTGAATTTTTCTAAATTGAATGTAATATTCAGGAGCAATGAATAAGCCCAGCAATGTTGTCCAATTTGAAAGTTTAGAAAAGACAGCTTTATGTTGTTGTTGTTTTTTTCATTCACTATATAAAACAGAATCTTAGGTTAGGCTCAGTAAATCAAGGCAGAAATAATTGAAATTGTAATTAAATTTTAAAAAATGTTTTTAGATTTATTCAAAGCTTTCTAAATTCTAAAATTCTAAAAGGTTTCAGCATTTTCCTTGCATGTTTCCTTAATTTAATGTAATATTTTTATTTAAATTTTCACTTCATTTTTACTTTTTATTATTATTTTATTTTTATTGA
>NW_019393455.1:0-1347 GCF_000648675.2 Cimex lectularius
TACCATCTTTTTATGCTAGAACCATGATTTCAGCATAGTAGAATCAAAATAAACCATGAAAAATCCCAATAGTATTAATAGAAAAATAATAGAAAAACTGCACCTTGTTTTTTATACGTCAACCGGATTCTTCCAGTGAGTAGTGAGCTTGGACTAAACCTGGGCAGTTGTATGGGAATCCACATACACGTCTAAAACGAACGATTTACCCCCATTTTAATTGGCGTCTCGCAGGGAAACACTCTTGCTCCCTTACTTTACTCCTTTACCGCTGATCACCCACTGCATTATAGTTCCCTAACTTTACCTGGTAACTTATCCACAATTTTCATTACCATCTTTTTATCCTGGAAGTATGACTCCAGCAAAGGAGAATCAAGGTAAATCATTAAAAAACCCGTATCATTATTATTTGAAAAACTCTACCCGATTCCTCCATCGAATAGTATACGATAGTTTGGACTAAACCTGGTCAGTTGATGTGGAATCCACATACATGTCTAAAACGAACGATTTGTTCCATTTTAATTGACGTCTAGCAGGGAAACATTCTTGCTCCCTTACTTTACTCCTTTACCTCTGATCACCCACTGCATTCCAGTTCCCTAACTTTCACACATAACTATGATATGACATTCTTCTTCACTAAAATTCACCTTGTAACTTATCCACAATTTTCATTACCATCTTTTTATCCTGGAACTATGACTTCAGCATAGGAGAATCAAGTTAAATCATCAAAAATCCCATATCATTATTATTTGAAAAACTACCCGATTCCTCCATCGAATAGTATACGATAGCTTGGACTAAACCTGGTCAGTTGATGTGGAATCCACATACATGTCTAAAACGAACGATTTATTCCATTTTAATTGACGTATCGTAGGGAAACACTCTTGCTCCCTTACTTTACTCCTTTACCGCTGATCTCCCATTGCATTCCAGTTCCCTAACATTCACATATACTTATGATATGACATTCCTCTTCACTAATTCACCTCGTAACTTATCCACAATTTTTATTACCATCTGTTTATCCTGGAAGTATGATTCCTGCAAAGGAAATCAAGGTAAATCATAAAAAATCCCGTAACATTCTTACTTAAAACACTCTTCCTGATTCCTCCATCGAATAGTATAACCTGGGCAGTTGATGTGGAGTCCACAAACATGTCTAAAACCAACGATTTATCCCATTTTAATTGACGTCTCTCAGGGAAACACTCTTGCTCCCTTACTTTACTCCTTCACCAGTTCCCTAACTTTCACATATACCTATGATATGACACCATCCTGATGCATGTCTTCATTTTTGTTTGTTAGAAGGAAAGATGAGCAATTCTT
>NW_019393456.1:0-72055 GCF_000648675.2 Cimex lectularius
CTATCTATCTATCTATCTATCTATCTCTATCTCTCTCTCTCTCTCTCTCTCTATCTATCTATCTATCTATCTATCTATCTCTATCTCTCTCTCTCGCTTTTTTGTCTTTCTATCTCTCACTCACACAATCTCTCGCTCTCACTCTCTCCCTCTAAGTTACTCTCTCTCCCTCTCTCTCAGGTTTTTTCCTGAGCAGGATTTGGAACAGTGATAAATCACATTTAATATTTAATGTATGTTTTAACAGCTAGTGGAATTTTCATTTGATGCAGGCAAATATTTCGCAAATTTTCAAACAAGAAACGATTTAGCCTCTGAGGTGGCCGGTCGGATTTCAATTCGGATTCGGCCAACCGGATTCTGTGCCGATGTATCGATCCATCCTTTCGGCAAAACAAACATTAGTTAATTTTTGCATATTATCTCCCCCCGAGGAGGAATCCGACCTCGCGAGTGATAGATGCTCTGCATAATTCTTTTAATCCGAATCCATTATTTTCCAACGATTTCTATAATTAATTGGTCCGAGATTTTTCCGATGGTTCGAATCCGCACCAAGGCCGGGTCTGATTTATTGCCTTCATTACAGAATGGCTCAATTTTTGAAGAACCTTTTTTTCTTAGAAAGTGGTAAACTGTCGCAAATTTGAATACACCGCTGTTCGGCTCACTCAAAGTTTAAATGTAACTCATTACAGATATTAATTGGCTTGTCCAATTAAATACACTCTTCCTAATTGCCCGATAAAGGGATGGCGAAATGATGTTTTTAGAGATGGATAAAAGAAAAAAATTATAGCCAGGGGATATAATTTGTAGATGACTCGAGGAAGCCGCTTCGCCTCGGGCCTCAGCTATTAGGGAACAGTCGAATTTGAAAAAAAAAAAATAGTCAAATATACGGGCGATCATATTAGAAAGCAGTAATTAATTAGAAATATATTTAATGAATTTTGATCGACTGCCCGATGTAAATCGTGGATAAATTTCCCTGTGAATCAATCCGATTTTTATTTTATAATACCCCATCAGACCAACCGTTAGAACGGTAGACATATAATATTAAATAATTATCTTCCTGCAATTTTTAAATAAAAGGAGATAAGGACGATTTGAGATCCTTAAACCCTCATTTGATATACATTGAACCTAAAGAACAGGTAGAGATTTTGAATTTCCTCTGTTAAAGAAACAACGACCAAAATTATTATTTTAATCTTCATTTTTTCTACTTTATTTTATATTGCATTATCAGTCATAAACCCTAACTGCTTCTCTAAGAATTTTTTGGACTTTTAACCACATTCTGAGAGACCCATATAATTTAATCAATCTATCATCATTGGTTAAAGATTTTCTACATTAAAATTTGTCATTATATCATTAAAAATACAAGAGAATCATTCTAAAAGGAAACAGAGTTAAAGTCCAATCCAAGATGTTCAGCATGAAACATGAAGTTTCTGGACGATTTGACTGCCCAATGGAAGAAATTTTTATTAGAACGTATTTGCATAAAGATTATAAAAGACAGACGTAAAACGGACCAAAAACATCGAAAATTGTAAAACGAACTGGAAAACCGAAAAAAAATGTGTGGTGATTAGTGACCGTTAATCGATAATTATTCAGATATCGTGAGATGCGGTCTGGTGTGATGTAGGTTTCAGAAAAACATTTTCTTTATCGTGCCAACGTTTCGATCTTTATTGAGATCATCTTCAGGGCCTGGAGNTCGGACACCAACTTCCCATCTCAACCGCACCTTTTGAATTTTCCCTCCTTTTTGCCATTTTTCAAATGTCGTGTAATCTATTTGATTCTCGGCGAAAAATGAAATGGCCACGGAGAGCTTTAGTGAAGTATACTTCATTTTAATTCATTAAATTCACTAATTTCGTGATCCGCGACGGCCAATTAATTAAGGTTTTTAGTTGGGATAAAAAATGGCAAAAAGGAGGGAAAATTCAAAAGGTGTGGTTGACAAGGTGACATGAAAACAGAGAGAGCTCATCCTGTGGTGAGCCTCCTATAGAGGAAATAAATAATGACCAATTTTCCAATTTTCTTCGTCACTGTGTAGGGAATCACGTGGCCGTAGGTGTTTCAGCCGAACGGAAGATAATCTGGGATGGTAGTGGAACTGAGCTGACGGACCAAGGCATTGGGATGTGTGGAAGTGTAATGATAGAATTTTTCGTAATAGGTTTGCACTTCTTTTGGAACATAGGGAATATTCAGATCTGGTGTAGGGTGAGGTTCTATACACGAAAAGGAGGGGTTAACAATTTTTCTTACGACTTTTCATTGGAATCTTTGTATGCGTTGGAGGTTGGAATGCTTGGGTGACCCCCCCGAGTTCGACACCATAAATCCACATAGGTTTGAGTGGTAGGTGTACATTAATGTTTTGTACTTAAGTGGAAATTTGGATCATCTGTCAAGTGGTAATAACATTGTAACTATTGAAAAATGGCAAAAAGGAGAGAAAATTCGAAAGGTGGGTTTTTATGGGAAGTTTGGATCGAAGCCGCGATAGCTCAAGTGGTAGAGCAGCGGCGCATTTAGCGGTCGTGGGTTCGAATCCCGCTCGTGACACTGACTTTTTTATCTCAACCAATACCTTAAATAAACATTAATTAATTGAAAGAAGTTATTTTATGAATCGGACCACGAACTCTAATGGATGTAACTAAGTTCGTTCCATGTAAAGTCCCGAATACCAAACGTCGAGACACTGCAACTGTTTTGAAGGTTTCTGTATGCAGTTACTGGAACTTAATGCGAGGTACGGATTGTTGTATCGTCGGCAAAAGTGGAGAGAATTGTTTCTGGAAGGATAGGAATGCCAGCAGTATATATCGTGTAAAAGGAGCGGTCCAAGAATGCTCCCTGGTGGGACCCCAATTGGGTGGGACCCTGACTAACTCTGAAGTAACGTTCCGACAGGTACGATTTCAGGATTAGGTATACGGGCAGGATGCCCTTTAACTTCCACAGGATGGCCGGGAGCCAAACCCGGTTAAAAGTTGAGCAATGTCAAGGAACACATCCGGTTTAACTTCAACTTTTAGACTTCTAGATTCTTGCGTGTCGTGTCGAGAGAAGAATGGCACAATTACACAGAAGACAAACACTTTGAGTGAGTAGAAACACTTTGATTGAATATATAAAAAATATATTTTGCATTGTATAAATTCACTTTTCCACATCCAAAATGTAATTGTTATATGTAAACAATGTTTGTAAACCCCAGGCCCTGAAGATGATCTCAATAAAGATCGAAACGTTGGCACGATAAAGAAAACGTTTTTCTGAAACCTACATCACACCAGACCGCATCTCACGATTTCTAAATAAATATCGATTAACGGTCACTGATCACCACACATTTCAACTTTAACTTTAAGTTGTATTTTATGAAAAGGAATCTTCCAATCCTGATTCCAAAAGTTCCACAACCTCGTTGTAATCTACTCTTTTCCTCGACAAGGAACAAACAATTCACGAATCTTTATCAACTTCTCACAAGACGATAATTCATTTAACAACAAAATTAATAAAAGCATTAATATAAAATTGTTACAATTTAGGTCAAATTGGGTTTTGGTGTACCTTTAAGAAAATTTATTTAAAGTGTAACATAATGAAACAACACGTGATTTCAGACTTTCAGAGTTTGTAGGTCTTCGCAGGGACTTCACTTAAAAGGAAAACATTTGAAATAATCAAGACAGTACTATGGATAAACAGAACTAGTAAAGTACCTAACCTTAACCCTAAGTAACCCTAACCCTACCTGACCTATTCCTAACCTAACATAACCCATACCATGCTTAAAAATAATTACGCAAAAGAAAATCTTGTTACCGGACCAAAAACAGTTAAAATCATGTCTCCACGTAGTGATTTAAAAAAAATGTATCGATGAATATCTCGAACTATTTTACGGATATTACTAGCACTTAAAGGCTTCAAAAAATTTCGGAAATTATAAAAAAATTAGCTCAATCATTGGTCCGGGGTAATAAAGAAACAGATAAAAAAGCCTACTATTATTAAAATGTTATTCAATCCGGGTTGATTGATGGCATTTAAGACGAACTAGTCAGACCGAGGGTAAGTAGCGAGAGTAGGCGGACCCGAAACGAGATATGAACAGTAATGACATATGCCGACAACTGTTTTTGAACCCAGCCAAACAAGACGATTATTTAAATTAAAATTTTCTTGGGTTGTGAAACACGAACAGTCCCAATACCACAAATATTAATATAACCCATTTAGAACATCTTGATACGAACATATATATTTTTTTTAAATTGCAAATTCGTGTGGGGGAAACAATGTAGATTTTATTTATTTCCTCTGTCAGCTAAATCGGTAGATTGGATCTAGTTATTTTTCAGAGCAAAGGAATTAATTGGCTCTTCGAACTGACGGATTGTGAGCCTGGTCCCATTTTGAGATTTATTGAGATTGGGGATTTGTCGGGCCGATAAGAAATGATAAATATTTTTTTCGACCGGATTCGCTTTTCTTTTTTTTAATTATCGAACGTCTTTATGTGTTTTAATTCCCGGTCAAGTGTATAATACAAGGTGTGCACTTACAAGTTACCCCTAGGTAACTCACAAAATACCCAAAGCTAAACATACGTTTTTTACATAAAACCAATGTCGAAGTTTTATTTATTTTTTTGCAGTATATGATTTAACGAGTTATTGTTGGCAACATCTAACTTTTTCTTGCGTTAGAACTTGTGTTGGTTACGATTAGTTAATTAGAGTTATGAATAATTAGGTTAGGTTCGGTTAAGAATAGTTAGGGTTATGAATACTTAGGTTAGGTTCGGTTAAGAATAGTTAGGGTTTTGAATACTTAGGTTAGGTTCGGTTAAGAATAGTTAGGGTTATGAATACTTAGGTTAGGTTCGGTTAAGAATAGTTAGGGTTTTGAATACTTAGGTTAGGTTCGGTTATGTATGGTAAGTAGAGATAGTTTGAAATTACGTAGTATAAAGTAGTATAGAAATCGCAAAACAAAAAGATCTTTTTTTCCTTGCAATATTGGGGAAGTTTTTTTTTTTTGCAATAACTGAATTAATGTGTTATTTTATACATTAGTTAATGAATTTTTCGCTGGGGCGTAATTTAGGAGTAGTTCGGTTAGGGACGGGTTAGGTTCTGTAGGGTTACAAACAGGTTAGATTAGGCTACATAGGGATAGGATTGGAATTAGATAGATTAAATATTAAATAAACCAATGGAATGATCAATAAGCATTTATTTTTATCTTAATAACATTGACAATTTTTTTTTTTGCAGATCTGAATAAACGTGTTATTTTGGTAATATGAAAAGTTTACGCTTTGCCGGTTGTGTTGGGTTAGGTTAGGTTAGGTTTAGAATGGTTAAATTAAGTCGCGAGTTAATAATAAGTCGTATAAACTAAACAAAAATGAAATTGAAATTATTTTTTTTATTCAAAAAGACGACTTTTTTAGCATCTAATTTAACATGTAATTTTTGCCATTTCTAACGAGTTTTTGCGGATTACCGGTTGTGTTGGGTTAGGTTGGTTCCGTAGTGGTATCGGAGATGTTGAGGTAGTATAAACCAAATAGAAAAGCTAATCAAAAATTCATTTTATCATAAAAATAATGGCGATTTTTTTTGCAGTATGTGATTTAAAGAGTTAATTTAACCATATCTAACGTTTTTTACTTTTCCGGTTGTGTTGAGTCAGGATAGGTTTAAAATGGTCATGATATGGTGGGTGAGGGACTGGTATGGATAAGTTTGATAAGTAGTATAAACCAAACAACAATAAAGCAAACACAAATTCATTTTTCTCTTAACGTCAATTTGAAGTTTAATTAACGTGTTATTGATTGTGTTGGGTTAACATAAGTTAGGAATTGTTAGGTTAGGGACGGTTAGGTAAGGATAGGTTGGTAGCATAAATCACATAGAAAATGTCAACAAAAATGATTTTTTGTCTTCAAAAATGGCGATTTTTTTACAATATCTAACTCTTTGGCAGAACAGTTTTTCAAATGATATTTGCCACTTTTTCTTAAGTTAAAATGAACTTTACGACATATAGCTGAATTTGAAAATCAGAAAAAAATTATGTTTTTGACTTTTAATTGTAATTATTGCAATGTTTGAAAGTAAAGCTTAGGTTAAAAAGCTTTTATCTAGGCTCAGCAGTTTTGAGAAAACTATGGGTAAGTTGACACTTTCTGTATACATAATAAGAAAAACTAATATTAAATAATATAAGAAAATTTAGAAATATCAATTAAGTTTAACCATTACTGGTATATGGTATGGTATGGTGGAAAGGATGCTAGGAAGCGGGGTTTGTATTCCCCAGGCACTGCTGCCTTCTGGCTTATTGTACCTTCCTAGTTCCTTAGTTCAGCCAATAGACTCAATCCTTCTTCTTAGAAGTATCAGGTCATTGACTGTGCTGCTGCAATTTGTTTCCCTAAGTCTTTTCCGTACGTTAGGATAAACCTCCATTGAGCTGTTCTTCGCATTCAAAGATGATATGAGTGGCTGTTTCCTCCTCCTCATTATATAATCTGCAGATGGGATCATCGCTGTACATACCCATGTTGTGTAGATGTTTTCTCAGATACCAGTGACAGGTTAGTAATCCTACCACTCCTCTGAGTTTGGCCCTCTCCAATTGCAGCGGTGTTTTTGCCAGTCTCAGTGAGGGTTGTTTTATCATACGTTTACTATGTCTATCACCGCTAGAGTTGATCCATTTCTCCTTTTGTTTTGCTTTGATCCATTCTGCGATGGAGGATTCTATATTTTGTTATCCCAAGGATAGGTTCGGGGCCTATGTGTGGTCTTGCAGATCCTCCTCTGGCCAGTCTGTCTGCTTTCTCGTTACCCAAAATTCCCGTGCCCTGGCACCCAAGATATCATCAGGTTGTTGTGTTTCCCCAGGTTTTGGAGATTTTGGATGCATTCACTGACTAGTTTTGACGTGATTCTTTTACATGCTAATGCTTTAATAGCTGCTTGGCTGTCTGATCTTATGAGGATTTTTTTGTCAGTGTAACCTCTTTTAAGATTTTCCAGGGCACAAGCATTGATGGCATGTATTTCCGCTTGAAAGACCGAAATGTACTTCCCTAATGAGTTTGATTGCTCATGTTTTGGGCTTGTACAGAAAACGCCTGATCCGGTTCCTTCGTTTGTTTTGGAGCCATCTGTGTACCATATCATTGTATCTGATGCTCTCCTATGTTCTTCCTCTCCTTTATAATCCGTTGAGACTTTCTAGGATGTTGTGAAGATTGTTTCCGGGATCATGTAGTCAGTCCCCATTTCTAATAATGGGTGTCTGATTTTGTTGATTATGGTTGTATGCCCGAATTGTTTAGTTCCTTTCCAATTTAATTGTTTCTGGAGCCTAAATGAGCTTTTCCTAGCCTCTCCTTGTATGAATATTTCCAGTGGAGGTAGGTTTAGCAAAGTTTCAAATGCGTTTGTAGGGGTTGTTCTCATCGCCCCTGTGATACATAGGTTTGCTAGTCTTTGTATGCTGCTGTTTGGGTAGCTACTTTTTGTTGAGCTTTGTTCCACCAGATTAGTGATCCATAGGTTATTACTGGTATAAGACATATATGTAATTTTAAGAACGTGAACGATTGCAATAATCACACTAGTTAATTTTTATAAACTTTAACATGCAATAACATGTTTAAGATTTTCAATAATGTACGACTTACTCATTAGCAAATTGAAAATACAATAAAAATTAAGATTAAGTTGGTTGCAGCCCAAAAACAGAGGAGGAGAATTAAGCGACGCTCTCCACCAACAAAAATAATTGTATAATTCGGCATAAGAAAAATGAAAGTGTCAATAAATCAGACGATTATTATTGTTTTTACAGGCGAAATTGTAACGTTTGAGTTGTGTTTAATTAGACATCGGAAACCGAGACTTGTCTCGCCTAGGGCTCTGAGAAATTCTTCAGTAATATTCCCGAACGATTCGCCCCCTGGGCGGAATTCTGTCCGAGGGCTTAATCGTTTGATAATTTTCTAATGGACCTGATTCCATACTGTGAACCTACTCTGTATTTCAGACGTAATATTCGTGTACGACATCTCGTACATTAATATCTGTCTAGTGTTTATTGACGTCAATCGAAAAATACACGTTTTTCTCGTTACAAGATCAAGTTTTAGTTTTGGTGTAACCAAACCCATCTGACAGTCCGAAACAGCCATTAATAGAGCACTGTATACCGAACAATTACATAATCTCTACATTCACCGAAGGAAGCAACGCATCTTATTCCGTAAAGAAATAAGATAATCCTGATTGGAGGTAGTAAGAAATCTACGTTAAGAGGGATATCTACTAAGAGCAAGCAGGACTGACTCGGGATGTGGGGTGAGACCTGAATAGGTAAGCCGCTTGCTTTCAAAGGGGCCATCGTACCCCCCCCTTTTCACCGTAAGTGATCACAGGGTTTTTCTTGTGCATGAAAATCTGTCGAGGTTCTTCTCTGCTACTTTATTTCTATGGTGCCTATGTTTAACTAATAACTAAGTTTCCTCTAGGCGCCACTCTTAAACAATGTTTTCGCCTTCCATGAAACAGCCAATGAGCATGCAGCACCCTTGTATATAAGCAGGGACTGAACCCTCTTAAAGCAGACTCGACGACGAAATCTCAACTCACAAATGGTTTAAGCCGCAAACACAGTTGCACCAGCAGAAAGAGTACTCTCAACATCACTCATCCTTCGAACTCATTGCACTTTCAACTCCCGACATGGCTGCTTCACACGAGTTAGACTCCAACCAACTCCTCCAAATTTCACGCAAATTCCTTTATCCCCCAGCCCTTTGACAGGGGTCACCTAGGCACATTGCTGTAGTCGAGTATATCTTCGAAAAGCAGTAGAGGCTATGGTGAATGATATAGAGTTGGTGCGTAAGTAGCAAGCGCTGGCGACTAGCCATTCGACTTTGTCGTGGAAGACCGGCTTCTTCAGGAACAGCTACTGTTTGAGCCAAGAACATTGATTCGTCTTTCAGTTCCAAGCCACTGGAATTTCGCAATGATGTCGGATTAGCAGTTGCTGCTTCGTTCTGGCCTAAATGGGGCACACGCCTTGAGAACTACAATTTTGCGTTGCGACAAGTGGGGAGGTATAGATTTATGAGGAAAGTTAGTACTATGGTGACATACTACACCACTGAAGCTAGGTGGTATCCACTGTTGAAGAAAGCTGGGCTATCCATCAAGCCAACCGATACGGCTGATACAAACAAGTGTGTGGGCCTTCAACTTTTGTGGTTGGGTTGTGGTGGTGTAGTGGCAAAGATAAGTTTCTTCGGAGGCGAGTGGTTTCACGTGGTATATAAGCAGTTCATTCAACGTTCGTTTTTATTCCCGAAAAGATGTGCCGCAGATTCGCAGTGGTCGCTTGATTCTGATCTCAAGCAAGGGTAAATCACATCAAGGGGCAACTACTAATGATCTTGTATTACGTATGTCGTTTCAGAGTGTACCGTGCTGAGTAGGTCATTCATAGAGTATAAGAGTAAATGGGCTATTAGAGTGATCGAGTACAGGAAGCCTTTCCGTGACGAGGTGGAAACCTCGAACTATAAATGACGATAGACCTTCTGACTAGGTATAGTCGCGCCCACAGATTGATGTGACTCGGTGCATCGGGAAATCCTTCTTTTATACTACTTATTTTCAAACCTATCAGTACCTAACCGAACCTGACCCTACCCAACCTAACTTAACCCAACCCAACGAGAAAAAGGTTACATGTTACAAAAATAACACGTTAATTCAGATACCGCCAAACAACTTTGCCACAGTCATTAAGACAAAAATATTTTTTCTTTAGCTTTTCTATTTGGTTTATACTACTTAATCTCTATCCTATCCCTACCTAACTTAACCTGATCTGAAGTCATATACTGCAAAAAATATTTCGTCATTCTTTTAAAGGCAAAAGTATATACTTGTTTACCTTTTATATTACTTAATCTCAACCCCAACCCTACCTAACCCATCCCTAACCCTAAATAACCTAAGCATTCTTTACTTAACATAACCCAACACAAAATAAAATTTTGTTTAGCTTTTATTTGGTTTATACTGCTTAGTCTCAAGCCTATACCTATCTAACCTCATCCGTTAAATCACATACTGCAAAAAACTTCGCTATTGTTTTTAAGACAAAAATAAATTCTTTGTATAGATTTTATATTTGATGTGTATTATTTAATCCCAACCTTAACCCTACCTAACCAATCCCTTACCCTACACAACCTAACCTAACTCAACATAACGGATAACATGAGAAAAACGTTACATGTTGCAAAAATAACGCGTTAAATCATATACATACAAAAACATAAACACATCCTGATTGTTTTTAACTAAAAAATGAATTTTTGTTTAGTTTATGGTAACAAAACTAGTAAGTTGACAAATTCCAAATCTCAATAAAAGGGCGGATTGGTAAGGAAACGACCAAGCTACAGATAAAGCTTAGCCTGTTAATGATAAATGGAAGACCCTAGAATGGTGAACATTTCAACGATTTTGGTAATTCTCGACTATCATTCTTGGATGCGTTTACAGAGATTTAAACATTTAACGGCTTGCTATTCCCATGGAGTTTGTGCTGACCCATACTTTATTATCTATTTTCGCGACTCATGGGAGTATCTGCCGTCCCTGGAACTCGCTGAAGTAGAGAAGAAATGCTATTAAACGACAAACCTTGCTGAGCTGGTCTAGCAGGAGCAGTTATGTACAGAAAGGAAAGTAATTATCTGACATCTCGTCTTGTCATAGCCGAAAACCCGGCTGGAGGGTGGCGTAGAAAAAAATATATCATAGAAAAAAGAAAGTTGAATAGGGTTTGTAGGTTTTTAGACTAATGGTGTAATGTATAATCTTGAAGCTTACTTTATTGCTGATTTTACTACTATCGTACATTTGAAAAGTGTTGTGATTTACTTAGTACAAATATGGGTTTTTTGACAAGCTAGTTTCACTTTTTCTTTTCTGTGGATAAAAGTGAATAACCGAGCACGTTCTTCTCGATTGTTCCATCCAATTCCCGAGGTTAATCTCACGCTCGCAAAGCTCTCTCGGTTTCGATTCAGATAGATAACGATAAATTGCATAATGGAATATTATTAGTCTTTAAAAAGGGTATTATTTTCTAAATTGCACTCCTCTTTCCCCCTTCTTATCCTTTTAATTTCTCATATTTTCCATTCCTTGCATTATTGTTGTCGTGGTAATGTTTCCGTCGAGTTGTGCCATTACAAATAAATCGGTTTAACGAACTCTTTATTAGGTCCAACTTTCCCAGGCAGCAATTATACATTCAGCATTTTATAATATAAACGATTAAATACAAAATAGCTTGTTATTAAGTTGCTTTGTTGCATGTTTGTTTTTTAATTACTTTTTAAGGGAACAAAATGCACCCGACTGGAAATATAATAAAAAAATGTCACTTTAATTGTCAATTGAAGAGTACAGCCGCTATATATACATATGGGGGGTTAGGCTCTGGTTTAACTAGTTAAATCAAATAAAAAAATGTAAACTAAAATTCATTTTCGAATTAAAAAGCCTGGCAAAGTTTTTTTTGCAGGATCTGATCGGTTAGATTAGGTTTAGAATGGTCGGGTTAGGTTAGGTTAAGTAAGGGTAGTATTGAGATTAAGTAGTATAAGTTAAACAGAAAAGCTGAATTAATTTTTTTTATTTAAAAACAATGGGGAAGGTTTTTCGCTGCATTTATATGATTTGACGCGCATTTTTGTAAAATTGAACGTTTTTGTCGCGTTACTGGTTCTGTTTGGTTAGGTTAGGAATGGTTAAACTAGCTAGAGTTACAGACGAGTTAGGTTAGAATATATATAAGGTTAGATTAAGTGGGGAATGGGTTGGGATTATGAAGTGTAAACCAAATAGAAAGTTAAACTTATTTTTGTCTTAAAAACAATAGCAAAATTTTATCTAATTTAACGTTCTATTTTTATATATATCTAACGTTTTCACGTTACTGGTTGGGTTAGGTTAGGAATGGTTAGGTTGTGTGGGGTTAGGAACGGGTTGTGTTTAAAAAAATGTGTTATTTTGGCAATATGTATTGAATTGATTTACAAATGGTTTTTGCCACTTTTGGATTAAATCAATGGACTTGATGACTAAATGAAAATGTACTGGTTATTTAAAAACAGTTTATAATTTGTTTAGAATTATAAAAACCTGTAATTTTTGCAATGTTTAAAACTCGTCCCATTAAGTACTTTTGTTATTTATTAATTGAGTAGAATGAACCAAAAAAACACTTATAGCATTCAGATTGTTTTACAATTTTGTTTTTGGTACATCTTTCTTTAATATAGCTTTGTTTATTCATATCTTCTCTTGTTTTACGAAATTTTATTTTAATATTCCATAATATTCCTGCTTCTCTGGGCTTGATTTTGGCCAATTATTCGTTTTGAATAAAAAATAACTACAAAGAAACGAGCCACCCAGATTTTCCCAGTTGATTCCAAAAGTGGTTTGATAGTGAGGCTAGTTCATCTTCAAGTAATGAAATAATAATAACGAATAATGAAATCTTATGCGTGATCTCGGCTGGCAAAGATTTATTGCACGGTTTGGCATGCTGGGCCATTTCGGGCAACTAAGTTGAGCAGCAATAAAGAGTTTAGTGTTTCTTAATAATAAAAGATAAGAGTGGGTTGTTACAAGGCAGCATTCCTCCACTGCATCGCTGCAGACCGTCCACTAAAATCAACGGGCAAGCTTTTTTTAAAAGTTCAAATGTTTGCTATAGACATATTTGGTTTGTCTATGCTAAGATTTTGTCTTTATTGGCCATTCTGACAACAATATAGTTATGAAACTTTAGCAATTTTAGGCAGAAGTTCAAATTCAACTATCATCAAGAGTAAAATTATATTTTTTCTGAAATGAACGATTTCAGTGGAATACACCATAAAAACAATCCAAGAAAGGCACAAAAACTTTAATTTCTTCTGAATAGCTAAGCTTCTATCAAGCCTCCAAGGCGTCAGAAGCAGACCGCCATCTGCCAGTTAAACTTTCAAGTTCAAAGTCCCTCAGCCTCTGGAAATGATCACCAGAGGGAGGATCTCTACGAGAGATTTACTACAGGGATACTACTCGATTTATCATTTCAATGGCTTTTTAATTCAAAAAAACATTATCATTTATCAAATAACATTCAAATTATGTAAATGCCTGGTTGCGAAATGTATTTAACATTTTCTAGTAACTTAAGAAAGAATTATTGTATGGATTATCAGTGTTATTTACACTGAACGTCCACAATTGCTTATAATTTTAATAAAAATACCATATTTTATAATGGTAGCCGTTTTTGTACAGAAATGTAGAGGAGGTAGTAATCATGAAGGATTGCTTCAAACGCCAAATGAACGTTCTTTAAATCCAATTTACAACAAAAAGAACCCTAGGCAAATCTTGGGGATTACTGGAAATGGCCTATTGGCTATGCAAGGCAGTAATAGTAATGAGACTCAAAATAACCTATTAATCTGGTGTACAAAAGCTCAACTAAAAGTAGCTACTCAAACATTAGGCAGCATACAAAGCAACCTATGTATCACAGGGGCAATGAGAACAACACCAACGAGTGACTAAAAACTCTGATAAACAAACCTACCTCCACTGGAAATATTTACACAAAGAGAGGCTAGGAAAAACTCAGTTAGGCTCTAAAAACAATCAAATTGGATAGGAACTAAACAATTCGGGCGTAACCATAATTAACAAAATCAGATGCCCATTCTTAGAAATGGGAATTGACTATGTGATCCCGGAAACATTCTTTACAACATCCCAGAAAGTCTCAACGGACTATAAAGGAGGGGAGGAACACAGAAGAGCATAAAATGCAATGATATGGTACACAGATGGCTCCAAAACAAATGAAGGAACCGGATCAGGCGTTTTCTGTACAAGCACAAAACATGAGCAATCAAACTCATTAAAGAAGTACACTTTGGTCTTTCAAGCAGAAATACATGCCATCAAAGCTTGTGCACTGGAAAATCTTAAGAGTAAACTGGCAAAAAAATCCTCATAGGATCTGATAGCCATGCAGACATTAAAGCATTCGCATGTAAAAAAATCACAAAATCAGTCAGTGACTGCATCCAAAATCTGGGGAAACACAACAACCTAATGATATCTTGGGTGCCAGGGACAGAGGAATTTTGGGTAACGAGAAAGCAGACCTGGGTGGGATGGTCTGCAAGACCATACATAGGACCCGAACCTATACTTGAGATAACAAAAACAAACATAGAATCCACCATTGTAGAATGGATCCAAACAAAACAAAAGGATAAACTCTAGCAGCGCTAGACACAGTAAACTGACGATGAAACAACCATTACCAAAACTGGCAAAATCACTGCTGCAATTGGAGAGGTCAAAACTCAGAGGAGTGGTAGGACTACTAACCGGTCACGGGCATCTGAGAAAACATGTACACAGCATGGGCATATACAACAATGATCCCATCTGCAGATTATGTAATGAGGAGGAGGAAACAGCCACTCATATCATTTTCAAATGTGAAGCAACAGCTCAATGTAGATTTAACCTAACATACGAAAAAAATCTAGGGAATGAAATTGTAGCAGTGACCGTCAATGACCTGATACTTCTAAGAAGAAGGATTGAGTGTATTGCACTGAACTAAGGAACTAAGAAGGTACAATAAGCACGAAAGCTAACAGTGCGTGGGGAGCACAAATCCCGCTTCCTAGTTTCCTTATTACCATACCATAACATACCATGCTATCCAAGCAGATCGGAAACGTGCCAAACGGGGTGTCCTCTCCTTCAAGGAAGGAATAACACCCTTCATTATGTGAGACACATTGAGCAATCTTTCCTGACATTGGAAACATAAACTTTGGCCTAAAAGTAAATGTCCATGTGTCAATCTCGCATGGCCTATTCTTTGGGCATGATCCCTCTTTTATTATTCAGATCCTCAGAAGGTCACCTATTGACTGAACTCTTGATGCATGAGAGCTTCCCTGCCGATCCAGCCCACTGACGTTCCATTTCTTTTTTAATCAAATTTTTAGCATCAGAGGGTGGGATGACAGTTGTTAGGTCAAGAGGTTAGACCTTTGAATAAGCTTACTCTTCCTCCCTCAATTGGAGTTTATTGTGGCGATCTCTGCTAATGGATATCTTTAAAGATATTAATTTCTTGTATAAAGTATAATTTGTATCAGGGAGATCTTCATAGCTTACAGATGGTTTTCTCAGGAACCGTAACCTTTTCCTAACTAATGTGGAGCAGTTGCATAGAAATATGACTTATCTCTTCCAGACATAATCAATATTCATGAATAATCTGGATCTCGGTATGGTCTGAATAAAAAAACATATCCAATTGTAATCTGCCAAGCTTTCGACCTATTTTAAGGTCGTCGGGACAAAACAATCTTAAAGGGGTCTACATGTCTAACACTTTAAATAATCAATATTTTTTATTTATTGATAGTCCCATTTTTTTAAAGTGGCATGTCCCATAATTAAACCAGTTAGAGGTTTTAATTTCTTTCTGTGAGTAGTTTTTGTGAGACTTTTGTCAGGTTTACGCTCCCAGTATTTTTTTAGTTACCCAAGATTCCAATTTTTTAACATGGTTGTATTTTATTACAATTAATTAAGGTTTTTAGTTGAGATGAAAAAAAAGTTAATGGCACGAGAGGGATTTGAACCCACGACCTTCGGCTAGATACGCCGCTGCTCTACCACCTGAGCTATCGTGACCTCAATCCACTCGGACATCAACTCCCCATCTCAACCCCACCTTATGAGTTTTCCCTCCTTTTGCCATTTTTCAAATGTTGTGTAATCGGTTTGGATTCTCGACGACAATTGAAATGGCGACAGAGAGCCTTAGTGAATTATTTGAAAAATGGCAAAAGGAGGGAAAACTCATAAGGTGGGGTTGAGATAGGAAGTTGATGTCCGAGTGGATCGAGGTCACGATAGCTCAAGTGGTAGAGCAGCGGCGTATCTAGCCGAAGGTCGTGGGTTCGAATCCCTCTCGTGCCATTACCTTTTTTTCATCTCAACTAAAAACCTTAATTAATTGTAATGATTTAATTGGTCAAGCGGACCATGAAATTAGTGAGAATAAGTTGAATTTTATTTCAAAAACTGTTATGGGCCTTGGGTTCCAAGGCTCCCTTTTTAGCCGAAATCCAAAGACCCAATTTTTTTTAGGGCATTTAGGCAATTCCAGACAACTTTTCAATTGATCTCGTAGGCTATATAGATCCGATAGCTACCTGGCTATCAAACTGAAGGTGTTATTGGATGTAGGATGCATACAAAATAAAAAAATAAAATAACCGTGAACTCCCAATAAAAACTAAACTAATTCAATAAAGTCAAAACTTTTCTTAATTACACAAAAGACCAACCTCTGGGCCTAAAAAAAACTCGGTTGGCAGAGAAGCTCTCTGCCGTTTTGAGCATAGGTGCCCTTTGGAGGTTCTCAATAATAAAAGTGGGATCATACCCAAAGAATCGTCACACAGACACTTAATTGTAGGCCAAAGTTTAGGTGTCCAGCATGTAAAAAAAGATTGGTCGTGTCCCATATAATTGGCAGATTCCTTATTGAGCACTGTATTGAGTGTGGATACCCCAACCCGTATAGACCCAATGTAAGAATTATGCTTGAGCATGGCAGGGAGTATCTGTGTCTTCTGTTACAATTTTTAGAGGAAACATGTCAGTTTTATTCTATATTTATACCTTTTTCTGCCAAATTAAATCTTTTTAACGTCAAATTAACCTTCTTAATTTCAAATTAACCAGTTTTTACTTCAAATAAAACCTTACAAGATTAAATTAGGCTTTAAAATTGCAAATTAACCCTTTTTAACTTCAAATTAAATCCTTTTTAATTTAGGATAGATTAAGAAAAATACTTGTTACTTAGTCTAAAAGTGGGGTCACATTCACAAGAGAACGGATAGAGCGGATTACAGTGGGAACCAGTTCTCAGCTCAAAGCAGAGATGGCACCACACTGATCGATGATCAAAATTCAGAACTTTTTTTTTTAAATATATTTATTTGTATATAATGTATTGCATGTGTTTTGTAATGATGTTTGGGTCTTTCTTCCAGGAAATTACATTACAATTCAATATTAAATTATATTAATTGATTGATTTTTTTATGGCTGTAAGTATCTTAGAAATATTAATTAAATATTATCTGTCATATTTGATCCTATATATATTTGTTTTTGAACAAAAGAATGAAGAAAGAACTTTATTTACAAAAAGAAAATACAACATAATAATAAATAAAAAGTTTTTAGTACAGCATTGATTTATAAAACCATCTGCTGGTAGTGGTGGCTGGGGAATTCATTTTAAAACAAAGATACAAAAAATCAAAATCAAACTAAGATAAATAAAAAAAAGTAAAAAAAAAATCTTGATGACTGCAACATAGAACAGAAACAAACACTCATAGGGTCATATAAAACTAAAATTAAAATAAATTACTAATTAAATTGTTCCTCGAGATCTCTGCAGTACCCAAGTGCATGCTTAGTAAAACCAGTCAGATCTGTACAATTCAGAGTTGAATTTTTCGGTGAGAGAGGCTCTCGAAAATCTGATAGGACCCGAAAAGAGAATCCAGAACTCAACAAGGATGGAACGCTCAGACGGAAAATGAAAAAGGTCTTCCCTTGCCGAGGAGTTGCACAGTGAACAGTCATCAGCGGAAATCTCTCAATGGGGGGGGTAATTAAGGTAGATCAGTTTGCAGTGAAGCTAGGAGAACCACCTTATATTACAAAGGGACAACATTAGGTTTTTTTTATGTTAACAAAAAGCTTTTGAATGGTCTAGTTCCTTGTAAAGAAGAAATCTAGTGGATCTATGAGCCAATTTTGCACCATCTTTGTCATGTCTGGAATGAATGTTTCAAAAACCGGGAATTTTGAAAGCCATTCTTCATAATTACTAACAGTAAAAATCAAGTCCAGGTTACAATCATGGGCTAGTGAATTGAGCGTTTTGGACCAGGATAAATGGGCATTAATCACTTCAAGTGCATTAATTTTAGGTAATCTGTGCTCATGTGATGAAAGGCCTTGCATAAATACGAGAGGTGAACCTTTAAAATATTTGAAATATAGTTCCTAATCACAATTAGTTGTTTTCAACGATCCGGATTTCAAGCCTTAAAGCTCATCATCAGGTTGAGGGAGTTACAAACACGTCTATCAACATGAATAATTATCACTGCGAATGCACAGTGCAGCATTGGTTTCGGAGATTTCGATCCCGAAGACAGGGAAGGTCGCGGTATGCCCTTCGTTGTGGACGACGACCAACTTAAAACGTCGATTGAAGAAAATTCACGAAAGACAACACGAGAAATTGCGGAAGAGCTTAGTGTTGACCACTCAACCATGGTTTGCCATCTGGAATTCTGGATTTTGGAGCAAATTTATAAAGTAAAGAAGGTAGGTACCTGTAGGTACCGCATGAACTAACCGAGAAACCCAAAGAGATCGACGCTTCGAAATTTGCACGTCTCTTCTCTTGCGCCACCAAAATGACCCATTTCTCCATCGAATCATCGTGTGCGTTGAGAAATGGATTTTGTACATACGATAACAGGAGGTGCACATGTCACTGGCTTGACAAGGATGAAGCTCCAAAGCATTTCCCGTAACCAAATCTGCACCCAAGAAAGGTTCTACTTCACCTGTAAACAATCTCCTCCAATAACAAGGACCGAAAAAACTGATAGACTATCTCTGCTCTCTGTCCCACTTCCCTTCTTTCAGTACTCCTATCGAGTACAAATGCCTCCTGAGGAGCTTCTTCCGAGTAGTAGTGATCTCTTTATAGGAGATTGCTGGCTGATTTTCCTTTTGCCTACAGGTGCAAGTTCAACACCATTTAAACTAATGATATTTGCGCTTAGTGCTTTGATGGCTGCTTGGCTAACAGACATGATAGCTATGCTCTTGTTTTTGTACCCTTTAGTCCAATTGAATTGAATACATCTCTCGATTGCGTGGACCTCAGCTTGGAAGATACGGGTGTATTTTACCATGGGTTCTGAGTATTTGGTTCCATTTCCGAATACTCCTAGTACCTTCTTGTGTTCTAGATCAATCTGTGTACCAACAGATGGTGTCGTTCTTAGATGAGGCGTTTTCTCTCATTTCCATTCTTTTTTGGTACTTAGGTTTATTTGGAAGTTTTGATTATATACAAACATCCTGTTCATGTCGTCCGTTGGAGCCATGAGTTACGGTTGATCGCTCATTATTTTGTTGCTATGAAGCTCCAAAACACTTCCCGAAACCAAATCTGCACCCGAAAAGGTTATGGTGACTGTTTGGTGGTGTACTGCTGGGGTTGTTCGCTATAATTTCCTCGATTATGGTGAAACTATCACAGCAGAGAAATATTTCCGAGAAATTGACAAAATGCACGAGAAACTGCAACGTCTTTGCCCAGCCTTGGTAATCCGTAAAGGGTCGGTTCTTCTTCAGGATAAAGCTAGGCACATGTCGCAATGCCAACCCTGCGGAAACTTACGACTTTGGATATGAAACCTTATCGCACCTTTATAGTTTCGATGAGGTCAAGCTTTAGGTTATAGAACGAGAGATTGATGTGCCAAGTAGAGCATGTAGTTTGGAGTAAAAGTCAGGAGCTGAAATAATTTTCTAATAAAGAAACAATGAAAGGATTCGACTAAATCAAAACATTTGTATTCCAAACCCTGAGGACCGTCATACACCACTGCCTTAAACACCCTAAACGTCGAGTTGGGTTTACGAGTAGGCTGGACCAAACCGAATTTGGACGTGTGAATTTTCTTTTTATGATTAAGAGTCAGAAAGAGTTTTAACGTAAAAATGACCTCCAGATTTATATTCGTTCACAACATCGATTCGTTTACCCTGGAAGGATCATTGATCCCTACTTGCCAGCATTCCTCCCCTACGAAAAAACCATGATTTTTGGTTTACTGAGAGCATCATTGAGAGCAATTATTTTCCAGTGCAACAATATTCCTCTGTGAAGCAGCATGAAAACTAACAAGCCAGGGTGGTTACACCGTCAACATAGAGGAGACATTTAATTAATAAATTAGAGCTAATAAAGTCTAGGGGATCAAGAAGGTCGTTTATAAAAAAGGAGAAGGGGCTGAGGACGCATCCCTGTCTAACACAACAGAATTATTGCGAGAACATATTATTAATTTAAACAGTGGGTCCTGAAAGAGTAATACTAATTATCGGCTAAAAATAATACTAAAAAAAAGTTGTTTAATAGACAATAGCTTTAACACACGAGCTTTAGCACATGGTTTTTTGCTTGTATCAGCACAAATTTTGAATTTATTTTAAGTAGCAATAACACAAGAGTGTATGAATGTGTTCAGAAACAAGAGATTACATGACTTCCTCTTGCACCATCCTGGAAATTATCTAATATTATTCTTAAAAACTTGTTTTTACCCTGAAAGATCATTAATGTGTCTGACATTCCGAGATTTATTTTAAATTGGAGGACACTCGTCTAATTAGTGTTTCACCCTGTTGACTGTGACTTTCCCTGTCAGTCCCTTTTTCACTTATTAATTACGAACTTACTAAACAAAAAAATTGGTTTAATATCAGTTACTGTTTTTCTACCGGTTCTTTTGAGAGTTTCACAATTTTCTAACAACAAAGCCGCCATTTGCACATCCCATTAAAGACCATTAAAGTCCAAGAAATCCTGCTGGTCGCGTACTCCTTTGAATACTGGTTTGCCAAGTACCTATGTCATCAGGCTGACCGTTCCAATTTTTTTTTAATTCTAACTGAAATTAAAAAAATTCACGAGGAATGTTGCAGAGCGAGTCAGAGATTTGATTTTATCAGTGCAAACACACTTAGTACTTTGCGTTAGGTGAAGGCCGAGACATTTTAAACACAGCTGACATTATTATAGTAGAAATAAATTCTACAGTAATTTATTAGATTTTTTTAAGAAAGACAAGGTTAAAGGATGGGAGTATTTATTTTCGAAAAATAAATTTGCTGCCAGACGTTGCTTGCCGACACCGGCTGAGTACGAGTGATGGAACAAGAATGCATAAAATGCTTGGAATGTTGCCAAATTCAGTCTCAAAAGAATGTTAGGGTTTCTTAAGAGGGCAGCATTCATAGCTTATTAGATTGCTTTTAAGATGGGAATTATCTTTGTTTTTCAATAATAAAAGTTGATATTAAGTCGAAAAATATTATACACATGTCCCAGTGTTCTTACCGATGGGTCCTAGAAGCCAGGGCGGATCCAGGTTGGTCATTGTGGGGGGTGACAATTTTGATTTTTGTAAGGCACAGGGGACCTAAAAAGGTGCCAAGCGAGAGAAAACTCTATGGATCGTTTTTCGGGCCAACGCTCTTCCTTCAAAGGGAAAAACTGAAAAAATAACTTGATTTAAAAGATTCCATACTTTAATTACAAAAAAGAACGTAATATTCAAATATTTCCAAAATGTTCTTCCGACATAGTCTGCAAAGTTAATGTTTTTAGTGACTAACCTTAACGAATATAAAAAATTAATCACCAACTTGGAGGTTATCACATCGAGAGATCGAATAAAAAAATTAGAGGCAGAAATCAGCAAAGCACCAGAAGAACATGTCTAATC
This sequence comes from Cimex lectularius, assembly GCF_000648675.2. Lineage (NCBI taxonomy): Eukaryota > Metazoa > Arthropoda > Insecta > Hemiptera > Cimicidae > Cimex > Cimex lectularius. Next base: position 21,821 of record NW_019393456.1, read on the forward strand.
ATGAAAAAATCATGGGCGGCAAAGTAAATGTTTTTAGTGACCAGCATTAACGAATAAAAAAATTAATCACCGTCTTAGAGGTTATCACATCGAGAGAGCGAATAAGAAGATTAGAGGCAGAAATCAGAAAAGCACAAGAAGAACATGTCTAATCACGAAAAAATCATGGTCTGCAATGCAAATGTTTTTAGTGACCAACATTAATGAATATGAAAAATTTATCGCCAACTTTGAGGTTATCACATCGAGAGATCGAATAAAAAAATTAGTGACAGAAATCAGAATAGCACCAGAAGGACATGTCTAATGACAAAAAAATCATGGGCGGCACAAAACATACGAACAAAAAACACTCTCACTGTAGTAAGGAGTGAGAGGTAGATTTTTTTTTGCGGTGGAATAAAATCCAACGGTGCTAAAAATTTTCTACTTTAAAAATTATATAATAATTTGAACACCATATATATATATGCAAAACGTAACATCATAAACATATTTCAATAGGATAAAAAATTAATCAATTGTTTTTGTTTTTTATTAACAACTGGCGTTAAATTAAATTACATTCGGGCCATTCCTAGACCACTAAAGATAATATAATGGTTTTCTAGTTAACTACCTAATTTGAAATTTTATTTAAGCTATTTAATTAATTATTTTCTCGCGTTACTTCACTATTAATTTTTGGTAACACAATGGGATATTTGCGGAAAAAGACGTATGATGGCCACGCCATTTTTATTAATAATAAACAAAATTTTAAGGACTTTTGCTTTTGACTATGATTTCTCTGTTAATTTAAAAGAAATCATGGCACATTTGTAATAAAAAATTAAGAAACGCCTAAAGTTTCATTTTATTATAAAAAAGAAATAATCTGATTTTTTACTCGAAAGAAATTATATTTGAAAGTATCGTATTTGAGAAAAAATTCTGATTAAAGATGAGATTTTTTTTTCAAATTATAACATTTAAAATACTGGTTGGATTTTGTCTCGGATAGATATATAATATTATTCGACCTATTATAACTAAAAAAATGGTTTCCTTTGTGATTGATAATTAAACAATGCAACGTCCGAAGATCTTTCGAACGTGTTTTATTATGTATGTACACGAAAAAATCATAGAATCATAGAATTCACATACGCTCTTCTTTTCACTTCCCCTCTTTCATACAATACAATTAACGAGTTATTTACTTGTTAGAGGAGAAAGGCGCCGCTTTCTTGGGCCAATAAAGATTAGTGAACATATCCAACAATAAATAAATTAAAATGGTAGCATGTACTTTTTCCTCTGTTTCGGAAAGTTTCACTTTTTCTTCAATAGGAACTACCTATAAATCATAAATTATAATATTTTCGTATTAGCGGAAACGTACGTATACTCGAGTGAAGAACAAAGAAGAAGGATTTTACGAATGCTTTGGACATCTTTGTAACATAAAAGGTCTTTGAAATCTCGTTTATTAGCTTCTTACCTCCTCATACTTCGAGCTCAGGAAATAATTGAAGGCTGGTGTAAAAACCAATCCCTTGTAGATTGGATTTTACAACTTTCCAACGGGAAGTCGAAGGGTTAAAGTGAATAAAACCTAAATGCCGAAAAGATGAAATTCATACATTTTAGGGTATTGAGATTGAGACATATAACATTTTAACATTCAGAATGTTATGAGGATTCATTGACCAAGTTCTAGACTGTGAAAAATTACACGAATACAAGTTCATTTCTTTGTAGCATCAAACAGGCTCTGGAGTCAGCCAGGGGTGTATTTTAAGCCTAATGTTGTTCAGCCATTTCCTAATCATTTGAGGAGATCTTGGAGGCACTGACTTGGAAAATGAAAAACTTCCGGGGAATCTCGTTATCAACGTAATATTTGAAGGGAAAGTTAAATAAATTAAGAAAATAAAAGATGCTTTAATAATTGACTGAAATAAACTAATTCTTTCATGTATCTATTGGTTTCCTTCGAAAATTATTACCTAAATAATGAGGATTATTTCATTTTCTTGTTATCGTGGATGAGCTCGAATAACACACTCGGAAATCAGCCAAATTGGACGTCTTGTCAAAAAAAATTTATCTCCGGTTCTAATTTAATTACAGAGGCTGTGATTGTTCCTTTACGAGAAGTTTATAGTCGTTTTAAAGTTATCACCATTTTTTTGATTTTCCTTAAAAATTCGGAGTCAATGTGGCCAAATATTTGAAATCAAGGGTTGCATTATGATGGAAAAAACTAATATTCACTTTGTTTCTCGCTAAAAATTATATTAATCTACTTTCTTACGTTGTTCGGTCACAAATGATGTATTTTTATATCTGAGATAGCCGTAATTTGACTGGCTGCTAAATGTAATTGTGACGGAATGAACCTCATTTTTGAGTTCGATCTAAGCACTGTATAAAACTTCTTTCAATTAATTAATTTTTATGTAAGGTATTGGTTGAAATGAAAAAGGTAGTGTCACGAGCGGGATTCGAACCCACGACCTTCGGCTAAATAAGCAGCTGCTCTACCACTTGAGCTATCGTGACTTCGATCCACTCGGGCACCAACTTCCCATCTCATTGAAAAATGGCAAAAAAGTAGAGAAAATTCGAAAGGTAGGTTGAGATGGGAAGTTCGTGTCCGAGTGGATCGAAGTCACGATAGCTCAAGTGGTAGAGCAGCGGCGTATTTAGCCGAAGGTCGTGGGTTCGAATCCCGCACGTGACACTATCCTTTTCATTTCAACCAATACCTTGCATATACTATAGTGTTTAGGGGTGTAAGTTGGTAACGTTGTTGCCACAACAGACAGGCAACTTTGGTGATTACTATAACACTTAAAGTTTATGGGTGTAAGTTCGTAATATTGCTACCACCTCAGGCAGCCAACTATGGATAGCGAACACCAGTAGCAATAGATCGGTTGGGATGAAGAAAAAGAAACTAGGGATTGTCAGGATAAGAGATAGGATTTTGTGTGTGTATGTGTTTGTGTGAGTGTGTTTGTGTGTTTGTTTGTTTGCTTGTTTGTGTGTGTGTGTGTGTGTGTGTGTTTGTTTGTTTGTTAGTGTGTGTATGTGCGTTTGTTTGTGAGTGTTTGTTTGTTAGTGTGTGTATGTGTATTTGTGTGTGTGTTTGTTTGTTTGTTTTCTAGTGTGTGTATGTGTGTTTGTTTGTTAGTGTGTGTATGTGTGTGTTTATTTGTTAGTGTGTGTATGTGTGTTTGTTTGTTAGTGTGTGTATGTGTGTTTGTTCTTTAGTGTGAGTATGTGTGTTTGTTTGTTTGTTTGTTAGTGTGGGTATGTGTGTTTGTTTGTGTGTGTTTGTTTGTTTGTTTGTGTGTGTGTTTGTTTGTTTGTTAGTGTGTGTATGTGTGTGTTTGTTAGTGTGTGTGTATGTGTGTTTGTTTGTTAGTGTTTGTATGTGTGTTTGTTTGTTAGCGTGTGTATGTGTGTGTTTGTGTATGTGTGTTTGTTTATGTGTGTTTGTTTGTTTGCTAGTGTGTGTATGTGTGTGTTTGTGTATGTGTGTGTGTTTGTTAGTGTGCGTGTGTGTGTGTGTGTGTGTGTGTTTACGTTTCAAATATTTGTTTAACAAAATATTCGTTTCCCGAAGGTGAGGTAAGCTAACAAACTTCTGCTATCTTTAATGCAAATAATTTAAACATTTCCACTGTAATGAGGAAACGATGCAATTTTTAAAATAGTGGGATGACAATATCATATAAATAATAATAAAGATGCAAATGGAATATAATAAGCTTTAATTTCAATAGAGGTTTTTAAACGACATTGTGTCAATAGAAAAAAAAATCAAAAATAAATAATATTAACAAATTATGAAAATTGTCGTGGATCTTTCGAGATCATCGAAAAATCGTTTTGTTTGCCAAAGTCAACATTCTTAATTAATTATTTAGCTATGTGGTTACACGAGTTTAACGTAATTTCATTATTTGCATTATTTTAAACGTGGGCGGTGACTCCGTTATCTCGGACTGAAACTCGTGGGGGAAGACGAGCAGAATTCGCCTCTAGGTAAGAAGATTAATGCAAAAAAAAGGAAGGAAGAATTTTGGCAATTTTATCCCAATCAACGGAGAAACCTTTGGCGGGGATGAACTTAAGATTTTGTATCGATGCCTATGCAAAAAAGCAGATCAGTAGGATGTACAACAACAAAATTACATAGTAATATGTATGTAATATTTTATTTATCGATTAAATTAGTTTTATTTAGTAATTTTGCCGCAATGTTCTGGAAATTCGAGTTAGTAAATTTTTCCATTGGCTCGAATGTTGTCAAGTTAAAAACCAAAATTGAAAGTGACCGGAACAGATCATAAACTGTCCGGGGAATAGTGCACGTTCCAGAGCAGGTGCAATAATTTTCGCCTTGTCTTCTATGAAATATGAGGCCGGGAAGGACTTAAGACAACATCTCTATTCACGTGTCATCCTTGATTGAGTTAGCTGGGATAAAAATCGACCGTTTTCAAATTAATTGTGAAAGATTTCGCTTCAATCTCCTCCGTGTAAGGGGTCGGCACTTCGATGTGGTTGGAGGTTAATTCGGCTTTCTCCGTAATCGCAGCCAGCCTGTATTATTATTCAGATCCCACTCTTCACTCAGTCGACAATCTTCCGAGGAAAAAAAATGAACCTTTATCGAAAGTCGGCCCTTAAATTTCAGTCGGCTGACATACACACGTTTCTGTAATCGCTATATTCCATGTCGAATATTTTTGATTAAATCTTCATTCTGGTGGATCAAAGAAGAAAAACCCCAAACCTCGGTAACACATCGCTGGTGCATCTACTCACTAACAGCATCTTCATCATATCCATACATGGGCTTGGCTGTGCTTGCCTGTCTAAAATTTATTCCATTTCTACCAGACGAACGAACCGCTGACCATCCATCCTCTGGATGGTTTGCAAAAAGGACTGTATAAAAAAATATTAGAAGCTTCGTTCATCTAACAAACGAACGTTGGTGTATCAAAGAAGAAAAGTCCTTAACCTTGGCAAACACCTCTGGTACACCTGCTCACTGACAGCATCTTCATCATATCCATCCATACGCTTTACTTCTTCTTGCTTGTCTAATATTTATTCCATTTTCCAGTCGAACTAAGCTTTTCACTGTATATGTCGTGGATATTAAAAGCTTAGTTCGTCTGAAAAAACGACGAATACGTATATGTCGTAGATTCCGCAAAACTTACAAAAGAATTGCTGGAAGGCAACTGAACCAGGATGCTGGTTGGACTCCTGACAGGGCAGTTTGGTTCCCGATTACTCATCGTCAACAAGACAAGAGGATCTTTAACGTCCGCACCTAGCCTATATGGCCTTATCGGACGTTTTGATTCTCAAGATGAGAGCTGACGCACTTCTGCATACGACGGAAAAGTGTTACCGCCGCAGCATTGGTGTAGTGGTGTCCCGGCCCCTAAGGATCAGTAGCCACGCTCTCCGCTTGTCCACTCCGAATGGTCGGGCCCGCATTGTGCGTCAGGTCGTACGCCGCACGCGAGGGGCTAACGGGCCGAAGTACATCAGCCCGTCCCCCCCCCGCGTACTCCCTAGATAGAGAAGGCGACTCTATCTCTCTGAGTGAAGAGGCTCCTCCAGCGTAGAAACTTTCGGGAACGCCCCGACAGCGGTTTCGGATTATAAAGTGGGATTGCTACCCACCCCCTAGATGAGCACTGTCTACGGTCAAAGGTCTCTTATCGAGCCATAACCATCCCTAACCATCCTGACAGGGCACTGCCACTTAAGAAGGCACATGCACCGGATAGGAGTACAGACAGAAGAAACACTGTATAGATGCTGCCAGGGAGAGGAGGAAACCGCAGAACACATTCTAGGTTTCTATGTAGGTGTAGGTTTTCGCAACTAGGACAAGAAAAACCACAAGCAAGATCCTACACTAAGGAGCCGCTGGCAAAACTGTGGAGGCTGATTAATAACCTGAAGATGGCGAGTGAGTTATAAATAAAGGTGAGCACAATAGATCTATTCAAGTCGAGGTGCAGTAGGCCTTGTCTATCCCTATCCCTATATGCCGTAGATTGGGGTAGCAGAGGACAAACGGATAACACGGATAGACGAATTCGTCGACAGGCTATTCTTCCGAATCCATGATTGGGGCAATAAAAAAGTAATCCAAGTCTTTACAATTCAAAACAACGTTTATTAACTACTTAAAATCCGCAAAAAAAGGTTTCTAAGCAGATGCCATACACGCCCCCTTGAAAGGTCGCTCGCTTCATAAAAACAAAGGTCTCGCCCATTCGTCTCCGTTTTTGCAAACAATAGTCGCATTCAAAATGCAACTTCTAATTCATCACTTGCGCTGATCAGCGGCTAACAATAAACTGTAACTGATGATCACTTGCTCAACTACTGACTACTCGGTACTGGTGTCTGATCCAAGGAGAAGCCAAAGTAGCGGCTCCAGGCTCATAATGGTCAACCATCTGTAAAGATGGACCATATCAACGAATAATGGAAACTGATGGAGGAGATACAGGCAATGCCACTACTCCCAAATACATCTTCACACAAGTACAAGGTACTTACACAAGAAAGAGAAAAGTAGGCCAAAAAATAACTCCGAAGGACAATTACTACTGGGTATAATGACGGCTCAAAGACGGATAAATGATCGGGGGCTGGAGTCATCGGGATGAATCCGAAGACTGAACTAATTTTAAACTTGAGTAGATACGCTACCGTTTTCTAGTCTGAAATCATAGCAATTGAACACTGCGCCAATGAAATAAAAAGACTAGGAATACATTCCAGGAAGATAGCCATTTTCTCTAACAATCAGTCGGCACTTAAGGCCTTATCATCATGCGAGTTACTGTATGAAAACTCTGGCAGAAGGCAGTGACACCGATGAACTGTCCTTGGCATGGGTCCCTGGACATTCGGGGCATATAGACAAAAAAGGAGCCAATATGCATTTCCTAGGCCCCGAACCATATTCTGGCATATCGTCTTACCACAAAAAGGAATACATCCGAAAATTGGTTCTTAATAAGTCCAAAACCAGTTGGAGGAAGATCCGAGGAATGACATAGAAGATCGGCAAGAATTACAAAGGAATTACTGGAAGGTAACTGCAACCGAACTACGATTCTGGTTGGACTCCTGACATGGCACTGCCGCCTAAGAAGGCACATGCACAGGATATGAGTACTGACAGAAGAAACAGTGTGCCGATACTGAGGAGACCCAGAACACATTCTATGTTTTGATTTGTTGTGAGGATTTGCGTACGTGTAGATTTTTTAAACTAGGAGAGGAAAAGCCCCAAGCATGCACCCACTGAGGTTTCTCCTACTTTAAGCTTAATCGACAATGCATTTTCTTTAAAATTCTCCCCTGAGGATTTTGTGTATCATTTATACTTATTTAGTGTGCAGGAAATTTTCTGTTGGAACGGTGAATGTCGTAAGACCGAAGAATGCAATAAAATGGAAAAAACAAAACTATGAAGAAAGCTAGACTACATGACAGTGTCGTAGTTTATTTGCCTTCGGCTCACTGTATGAGGTCTCGATACAACATACATCGACAGGCACGCGATACCCCGCTAAGTCGTAATCACAGGCTTTCGTTCCGAACAGGCCCGTTCTGAACGGTCTAAGTTTCAAGAAACGTAATGGTAACTGCACGGTAATGCGCAACTTAGGTGAAAAGAGGACCAAATGGAATGCAACTGTAAAAACTGAAAACAATATCTACCCAACAATTCTGATCGCGTGGACTCCGACAACCTACACAGACACGTCATCGCACCTCTAAAATACATGAAAGATTAAACTCAATAACAGCATAGAAAACAACAATAAAAAATTATAATAGACAACTATAGCTTTACATTAGCACAATATTATACAAAAGGGCGGTAAAAAAGAAAGACAACACTACAAAATATGGCTTAAAAAGAACCTTGGGAAAAGATAAGATTTGGTTCACGAATCTCATTAGTAACGAGAAACACAATAGGTTAAGTTCCCTAAGTCCTCAGACATCGAGGAGACGAACTCGACATAAAATTACAGATTAAATTCAGAGTGATACAACATAATTTTCAAATTAAAGAAAAGATTGACAAAACTAGTCATTCTACCACATTCTAAGAAGTATGCGCGTCGTTTTTTAGATAAAAATGACATTTTCAGTAAGCTCATGAATATAAACAATAACCACAAACGTGGACAAGCGCAAAACCATTCACTACACCATAGTTTGACAAAATACTAATTCTTAATTAAAGCGATACGATGACAAGTCCGAAATTTTTTCCCTGACAGCAGACGCTAGCAGACATCGCAGTTTGACTTATGAGCATCTCAATTATCACATTCTCGATTTGTTGCAGCATTGTAATATCGAGCTTTTGCGTTGTTCCTTGCGCTCTTAATTTTTTTCGATAGATTTTGGCCAAAGTCAAATAATAATTAGCCTAGTGTTTAATTTGGTAACATTGCTAACACCCTCGGCAGGTACCTTGGCTGGTAATAACACTATTTAAGTTTTTTTAAATTTATAAATCGTGAGATGCGGTCTGGTGTGATGTAGGTTTCAGAAAAACATTTTCTTTATCGTGCCAACGTTTCGATCTTTATTGAGATCATCTTCAGGGCCTGAAGATGATCTCAATAAAGATCGAAACGTTGGCACGATAAAGCAAATGATTAAGATTAAAAGGTATCGTCCTACGACCATACCCATCACGACCAATATTGGTCTATCGTGTAATCTCTATAATTATCTTCGTTAAGCTTAAGACTTTTTATCATCCCAAATCATTGTTAAGAACACCTGTGTGTACTTCCTCGACTTTTTCACTCCCAGGAGTAGGAAGGCTCGCATAGACCTTCACAGAGGTCACTTCAGAGGAAATCCGCTGTTTTTTCTTCCTCCTGGCAATATCTGCACAATCCGGTTTCTGCTCCGTGCTCCCTCCAGAGTCTATGTGTGTATAATTTAAGTCTTAAACATCCTTCTGCCATTAGTTGATGTATTAATCCTTAGATAAACTTTTTCGCACCTCTGTCCTGAAATACAATCCCATTGAACAGAGGACTTATTCTTAATCCATTGTCTTATGGATCTACATTTTTTGGCAATTTGGCATGCCGCAAAAGTAAACGGAGTCTTCTTCTGGAGCTTATTGCGTTGTTCAATATCTATTCTCCAAGAGGAAGAGTGGAGAGCTCCTTGAATGGATCCAAGGATAAAGTTTTGAGGAACATCAGCCGAAGTGTTGCTCGGTTAGGATGATCGAAAAGAAACTAGGAATTGTTTCTTGTTATGGTGTGTTTGTGTGGGTGTGTTTTTGAAAGTAGTTGCTACGAGCCGAGGCAACTATGCTGGTTATGCTATAGCACTTAAGTTAATTAAGGTTTTCAGTTGAGATAAAAAAATCAATGGCGCAAGCGGGATGATTCTGCCGCCGAGAATCAAATTGATTACACGAAATTTGAAAAATGGCAAAAAGGAGGGAAAATTCAAAAGGTGGGGTTGAGATGGGAGGTTGGTGTCCGAATGGATCGAGGTCACGATAGCTCAAGTGGTAGGGTTCGAATCCCGCTCGTGCCATTGACTTTTTTATCTCATCTGAAAACCTTAATTAATTGTAAGATATTAATTGGTCAAGCGGACCACGAAACTAGTGAATTTAATAACACTTAAGTTTTAAAAGCGTAAGTTGCTAATATTGCTCACCTCAGACAGATAACTAGGTAAATAAGATTGGCAGTATAAAAGTTAAGGTTATAGACGTAAGTTGGTAACATTGTTGCCCCCTCACGCATACAGCTATGCTGATTACTATAACACTTCAAGGCAGTGGTGTACGTTGGTTACATTAGCACCACCTTACGCAGACAGCTATGTGGGTTACTATAACGCTAATTAACGTTTATTGCAGCCCGCATAGTTGATCAAGTCATTTGCTTGTTGGATGAGTCATTTAATTTAAATTATTAGATAATACAATCACGTTAGCAGCAATTTCTATTTTTAGGGTTAACATTTGTGAAATATAACGTTGATGAAAAAATAACTGATTCTGGTTTTTTTATTTTCTCCCTCTGGTTTATTTTATGGAGAGTAGCACCTCTTAAACACTCTGATTCAACGATCGAGGATGGCGAAAAAGCGAAACGCTTCTGACCGGCACGTACTGCGAGGATAAGCGTAGCAGATTATCCATGTAAAACCAAGATAGAAACCAAGTTTTTTATACGTTCGTGTTTTATACGCAGACATTTTACCACCTTCAGTCGATGTCTGTATGTCGCCCCTTGTGTCCCGTTCTTTTTGGAGGTTCTTGTGTAAGTCAATCGAGAGAGATAAAAAGTTAGGGTTAGGCCTGTGTTTGGTCGGCGTCCTTTGTAGTAATTGTCATTTCTAGGAGGAAGTTAGGCCTTTGTCCCTCAAGGTGTCTTTGTTCGGGTTTTTTGTGTTTAGTCAGGTCACTGGGGCGAAAGAACATTGGAAACTATTACTTAAGAATAATGAAAATTTAAAATTAATAACCTTATTAGTACGGCCAAACATAAAATGTTTAAATAAATTAATAGACGGGTAGGTGGGTTTTTTCGAGGGAACAAAATTTCAGCATAATTAGCATAATTATAGCAAGCAGGACATCAGTGGTCACTTTTGTGCAGTGTTTTACTCGTTTTCGTCCAGGTGTTTTATACAGAGGTAATAGACCCGCGGTTCATTAAAGAAGAATAGTAGACGACACAAACCATCTAACAGAGTGTAACCAAAAGTGTTTTCAAAAGGGACCACGTCTACCTCGGCACAGTCTAGCTTTTTATTATTAATCATATTGAAGAATGCATGCATTCCGCGTGTCCATAATAAAACAAAAACACAACATCCGGTTCAAATTTGAAGTTGTTCTCCTTCAAAAGTGCTTATTGATTAAGAACAATGATAATTATGCGGTTCAAATGAGAGGTCATGTGTTTGAAAGAGGCATTTAGAACTTAAACAATGTTCTTTTCAAGAGATGATTGATAATGAACCGACCCGATAACAATTTGTAGTTTTGTGGGCGTCTCGGGCGGCATCGATCATTCTGATAACGAAGAACAATTTACAACCCGGTTTTCCCTTCATTACAAATGCCACACCAGTAATAACGAAGAGGATTTTTTCTTTTCCGTCCGAAGGTATTTTCGGTTTTTAGGTTGGGTGCGAATCGGCCGATGATAAGAAAAGAAATCGATCTGGTTTTAGTTTCTGGGTTGAAATGCAAAGCAAAACCGAAAGGTGAGCTTGAAGTTCCCGAGGTTGAAACGCGAGTGAAAGGTTTACCGTTAGGTAAAGAGCGTATATATCTCTCTTTGAATCACGACATACTTCACAATAAAATTTGTAACACACTGAAATTTCCACCGATTTATCGTCCGACCGAGCAACCACGTAGGGAGGGAAAGGAAGGCGAAAATGGTGGGCGTTCGATGGTTTAAAAATCCCGATGAAACATAATTGCTTGAGGAAAAAAGCGTTCATTGTCTTTTTTCGCAAACAAGCCTTTACAAAGAATTATAGTCTTGAAATCATTAGGATTGGGATGCTACATTAAAATCGGTCCGTTATTCCTTTCTGTTAACGAAGCAACAACAAAGATTTTTTTTTTCTATACCCGGGTTATTTAATATGCTTAATTGAACTCTTACTCTATCTCTATTAGAATGGCGATTGACCTGATGAAGTTAAGCATAACATTAAAGTGAAAATGAACATTTTTCATTCGCTTTCAGATGTGCTTTACTTTCTGTCAAAACCAACTTTAAACAAAGCTGACAAAAAAATTAATTCATTTCACATAATTTTGAATGAAGAGTTCTCATCTAGAAAAGTAGCTATTTCTTTAAAATAACGCGCCTCACACTCATACGTCACGGAAAACATTGAATAATGGATATGTAACCTAACCCTAACTTAACAGAAATTAAACAATATTCTTCTCAAGAGATGATTGATCCCTATCCGCACCTAAATTAAGTTTTTCGCGTTGTCGGAAATCGGATCAAGCCGGCGTTCTACGAGGGAACATTCTTGGTCCCATTCTTTTTATAATCTGTACTGCTGACCTACCTGCACACCTCAATACCTTCATCACCTCAAACACGGACGACACCGCAATCTTAACCTCTAACTGGAATCCTATCCAAGTTACCTCCAACATCCAAGAATACATTGAGCTTATCGAAGACTGGTGCAGAAAGTGGAGGACTAGACGGTATGAAAAAACATGAACTCAGTGTACGTTCGCATTGAAAAAACAGTCTTGCCCTCAACTGTACATCAACAACAAAGAAATACCGACTTCCATTCAAGTCAAATACTTAGGACTGTACCTAGACACTTTACTGCTAAAACGTTGGACATATGGAGTAGAACTGTGGGGTTCTGCCAACGAATCCAACATCCAGCGCATCCGATCCTTCCAATCAAAAGTCCTCAAAGTCAAAGCTCACTAAATTCGTCATTAACCTCACTGTCCACAACGGCTTAAACTTTTCTTTCGTCAACGAATTTTCGTTAGTTTCGGTAGTGGCTATCTTCAGTGATGTTGCACTTCAACACGACATACAAGAATGACACAATTACGCAGAAAACAAACACTTTGAGCTCAATAAAGATCGAAACGTTGGCACTATAAAGAAAATGTTTTTTCTAAAACCTACGTCAAATCAGAACGCAACTCATGATTTCCGAATAATTATCTTCAGTGAGTTACTTCGTCATGTAAGTCCCCCCTAATTTGTAGTTTGTACTTTTCTCGAAAACAAGAATTGACTACCTAACAGTTAAGCAGTGGTCGGTTTGGTAGGATTTTAAGAGTAATAAGGAGTGGGTAGGAAGCTTTTATGTTTAAAAAGCACCCAATCAAAAATATGTAAGTAAAGAAATAAGATCATACAACTGTGGAAACCTGTTGCTCTTTCAGTTTTTCAAGAAATAACAAAAATAAGAAAAACTAAATGATTTTTCCCTCAAAATTTAATTATTCTAAACTTCCAAACTTAGCATTTTGTTCAGGGTTTTTTAATTTTTTACATTATGTATCTTTCATCTCTTCTGTAAACCAACCTTTGTACCAGCTAGGTTTTCTTTTGGATAAAAAATGGGTTATAACTTAAATCGCCGAACCAATCACCAAAAATAATTCTGTCTTCCAACAAAGTGAATTAAGTTGAAATTTGACTTGAGAAAAGCTCAGAAAAAAGATGAAATTTCAAGTTGCGGCCTGCTGGGGGTGAACTCCGCCACAAGAACAATGATAGAAAAAGCCAGGATGATGTGAAATGTACAAAGTACAAATTAGGAATGACTTACATAATGAAATAACTCACTGAGGATGGCGCCCGCCAAAATTAATGAGACTGGCGTTCCTAACCTTAACCCTAACATAACCATCTCCTAATCCTCACCGTAACCTTACTTAACCTAACCCGTTCGCAACCCTATCTAATTTAACCCTTCCTAACCTAAACCTAACAAATATGCTCTCCCCTCCTGTAACGCGAAAATGATCACGCAAAATACATTTTCATCGAAAAACATATTCTCGCTGACAATAGAAAGTAAGAATTTTTTTAAAATTATTTTATTTATGTCCTGTACATATTTGTACATTAGCAATGTGATCATAAAACGTTTTTTAGCACGTCGCAGCATTAACACTTATGTCATTTTGCACCTGAAGGACACATGCCATGAGAAAAGATACAATGTTGGCACTCAGTGTGAGAGATTAAGGTGCAAAGAGGTCTCGAGGCTATCGGCAATTAATAGAAAATAGTAACAATCCCTATTCATCAAAAGTTTGATTTGAGGTCAAAAAAACTTTTTGGTAAAGTAGGCCAAAAAGATTTTTTTGGTGGGGCAGCATTTGGCTGTTTTAAGCATCGTTTAAAGCCCTTAAATAAATTTTTTTAATTGTAATAAAAATAGACATTTTTGGGTTGCAAAGCCCAGAAGCAATTTTTTTTGTTTTCTACGGTGTCTGGTGTTCCACTTATAAAATTCATAACTCTAATGAATTTTACCCAAATTCACATTATTACAAGAGTTGGAAATCTGAATTTCTCTGCTTTTCAACTATACGAACAATGTTTGGAGTTTATGACCAATATAAATTCCTGTTCTCATTACGGAACAATTATTTATGCCTTGACGTATAGGTAGCAAGGTTCTAAAACCCTTTTAAGTTTACTGCAGATCGGTAGAATCGTTTCAAATTTATCAGTTTATCACGATTTTTGTCATTTTCGAGAAACAAATTGAAACCGTTATGTTAGGGTAAGTTTAGGTAGGGTTAGGTTGAGTTGGGCTAGGTTAGGTTAGGAAAGAAATCTGGCCCCAATTGCCCCACCCCATGCTATCCATTTCAAAACTGTATTTTGTATTTGCTATAATTTTTTTTTTTCAAGATAAAATATTTTTTGGCCTGCTTTACTGAAAACGTCTTTTGGGTTTTAGAACGTTTTGGAATCTACTCTCATTTAATACGATCCTGGTTATTATTTTGTTGGCATGCATTGGCAAGTCTAAAACGTCTAAAAATTTTCGACGTAGAATCACTAAAAAACGTATCATTAAAATCGGGCACGTAGCTTGTAAGCTTCAATGACCAATATCTGGGGTAAGCTCAAAGTTCAGTACCACATAGTTTTACCCAAACACAAAGTTTCATTTCGAACCGCTTCATTTGGATAAGATTACATTCATCACTGAAATTTTTCTCAGGGATTTGACACTTTAACCACTGTGTTTATACCATCCTGTGTTTTCAGAATTAATTTTTGTAACGCGATGTTTATCTGGTCTTAACCGCCGTGAACAACTTAATTACATTATTAACAGATAATTTAGGCATGTAGCTACACGTTATATTTTTAATTTAATTCTAATTTTAAGTTAAGCCCATAATGTGATGTATTAGATGGCAATCGGAACAATTTTTTTTACAATGAAAAATCTATTAAGATCAGTATTTTTTAGATCTCCACAAGATGTAAAACTTAAAAGTTACACAGCCGTTTCTACCTCAGACTAAGTTTCTCTGATATTTCAGTCGATAAAATACCACCAACCAATAGGTGTTAAATTTTGCTTACTTTTGTCCTTCATAATTCCAACTCTCGTTTCCTCCATATCTCCCTGTCCCCAATTTTCTTTTCAAAAATTATAATTATTTTACTGAAAATGGTACTAAGTATTAAATAAAAATTCAAACCTACAGCAAAGTCAAACACTTTACCAAACAAACATTATATTTAAGTTGTGAGATTTTTTTCATGGAGTCTGCGCCGGTGATGAACCTGTGGTTTGATCGTTTCCTATCAGAAGCCAAATAAGCATATAATGTAGAATTTTTAATGAAGTATTTATTTTAACAGAGGTATGAAGCTAAATACACAATTTTTGTGTGGTCATTTTCGTATCATAGATTTTGTCTTACCGAGGAGTGGGGTTGGGTTAGGTTAGTTTAGGAATGGTTTGGGTGGTGTTAGGTTAGGTAGGGCTATGCTTAGAGAGGAGAAATGCTCTAATTTTTTCTTCGGTTGACAACTAAAAGACTCCATTGTTTGACAATTTATTTACTCGTGTAATATCGATTTTTAACTTATCAACAATTGCAGACAAATTTTTGAATTTAATTTTCTTGTTAAACTTTGCCGCTCCAATTGAAGATATATAAAATTGTATTCACGTTCAATGTGCAACTGCCTAATTCAACAAATATTTGCCGATTGGAAAATAGATAGCGAACTCGTTCAATCCACTTTCCAGTGGGGTTAATTACGTTAAACGGTAAAACGTCCGTTTTATCGATCCCGTGATTCAATTAGAAAAGGGAGGAAGGCGAAATGAGTCATAAAGTTTCATCATAAACGTCTTTAACCAACTTGATTATTCCTGCGCATTCCCGAAGCAGGTCTCCCCTTAGAAAAAACAAAATTGCAACCGTCCACGATTTCAGATTAAGTGTACTTTCATATTTTTAATTATAGACGGACGAGCATAGTACAAACAGTAAACTGTTTGTAAACAAAACAGATGAGTAATGGTTAGGTTAAATTTAGGGTAAGGTTAGTTTTAAGGTTAGGGTTAGGAACAGGTTAGGGCAGGTAGCGGTAGAATTTTTTTATAGACGGACGAGCATAGTACAAACACTAAACTGTTTGTAAACAAAACAGATGAGTAATGGTTAGGTTAAATTTAGGGTAAGGTTAGTTTTAAGGTTAGGGTTAGGAACAGGTTAGGGTAGGTAGCGGTAGGATTTTTTCTTGAATTAATTGTATTCTTATAATAGCCTTCATTTTTCCCTTTGAGTTTCAATAGAAAAAAAGTAAGGCTTTATGATTAAACTTCAAATGCTCATAATAGAAGGCAAATCTCTAGCCAATTTCGGATCTAGTAAATTTCTTTCGTAGAGTACTATCATCTGAATCCAAATCTAAGTTAGAATAGATTAAATTACGCAAAAATATATTGCGATATTACTTAATATGTTAGCTTGTGAGTGAAACAAAAAAAGAAAAAGTCAAGCGTTAATTGCGCAAGAGGACTTTTCATGGGTACCAGAGCCTTTGAACCGTACCCTCGCCCACACCGGTCGCTCCGCAGGTACCGCCCTCGATTTATAATATTTTTTAGGAAAGCAATAATTAATCTTAAGCATTCTGTACGGGCGAAACTCCTACGCAGATCGACAAAACCGTTCAACAATAAGGCTTGAAAATGTATCTGACGTGATCTCCTTTTACACCAGAGCCGAAATGACATTTCACTTATTCTCGAAGATTGTAGATTTAATTATAGTTTGAAAATTATTTCTAACAAGCGATGAAACATTAATTACAGCCTTACTTTATTCGCAAGTCTTCCTTGAGAAAGAACTGTTGCCATGTACTATACTTCCTATCTAGCTATATTCCATCAGAAACTCCGAACACCCTGGCAATTATAAACAAGAAAACTAAATGGTTTATTTATTCGATATCTATCTGTAAGGATGGATCTAAATGATCAGAACCTCGCCTCTAAGAAGAAATTTAAATTTATTCAGCACTGGTTGTTGACACTATTACAGACAGAGAGTACAGCAATGGTGGATTCGTAGACAGGTCCTAAGCGTTTTAAAGGGTCTGGTACTCGGCAGTCCTCCTGAAACTAAAGCAGTTCCTGCCCACTCTTTATCACCAAATCCTAAAATACTATCTAACAGATCGTTGCTTAAGAGTAAGGTGCGGCAATCAGTTCTCTAAGACAAGACCCTTCCAGGTCGCCGTCCGACAAGGTAACATTCTAGATGCCACTGCTGACCTGCCGGTACAACCCAACACCATCCTACCTACGCGGATTATACCGCAATATCATCTACTAACTCCAATCCTACACCCAACCCAATACAAATATCCAGAAGGTTTTTGCGCTTATTGAAGAATGGTACAAAACGTGGACGATGAAACTGAACATAAATGCACCGAAATCACGTTGACGTTAAACAAACGCGTTTATACGTTAACAGTAAAAAAAACTACTGGCATCAACGCAAGTAAAATAGTAAGGGCTGTACTTAGTCAGTAGGATGACGCGGATTCCTTCACACAAGACTCAAGCGACAAGAACTAAATAGATGATTTGGCCGATTACAAAGATTTATATGACCGAAGTCAGGCATAACAATAAAAAACAAACTCTGTACAAAACGTTACTGTAAAAGAACTAGGACCCATATACAATATGGTATACTCGTCAGCTCTCACCACTCCTCTTACATTTTCCTAACTCGACAGTCCCAGACTGGATGGCCGACAAAATGTTTCAGACCAATGTCAGACTCTCCTTCTCTAAATCTATATACAAGAGCAAAGTCTGTCGGTCATCCAGTACTGCGCTAGAGGTCACTGGATATTCGGGTATTCGTCGGGAATGAATCGGTCGATAAACCAAGGGAGATGTATTAATCGGCATTATTAGCAAATAAAAAATGAAAAATCGAGATAATAAACAGGTTTTAACAAAGGAATTTTTAAGCGACTGGCAGAAAATCCACAATAGGTCAAGGTTTTCCCTAGTGCCTAAGACCCCCAGACGTAAGGCGGATTAGCCTCTAGTTAAGACGCGTTCTTTTCCATATTAGGTGTCTACATGTAGTAGTTTTTATCCGTGTCCTCCAATGAGGAGACAGCCAATTTAATGTTACAATTAAAAAAAAAAATCTGTTAACCGTTTATGGTCTAATGTTGTTTCAGAGCAAAGACGAACTTTAGCGATTTTGCTAAATGATTAGCAGGAAATGAGTTTGATGATTGTTTAGATTGGCGCCAAATAAATCAGTGTTGCCAATACACGGTCAGAAACATAGCAGGGACAGCACTACGCTCACCCTAAACGCATGGAATTTCCTGCTCACTTTAAATAAAATTGCTACAGTATGCGTTGCTCTGAAACAAATTTGGGCGAAAAGAATTAAATTATAAACTGGGTATGAAAAATTTTGTTTGGCAAATACAACAATCGATACAACATGCAGGGATGAGGTGAAGAGCCATGTTGGAGATAGAAGATTGAAAGATGTAGATTTTAAACTGGTGCCAAAAAAATCAGTGTTGCCAATACACGGGATGAAACGTTAAAGGAAAAACTCTGCGCTCGTCCGGATCTCATGGGATTAGCTAAGCTTTAGTAAATTGGCTTAATTTGTTATTGACCGGAGGTTGGGCAAGAAGGGGTTAGACTACGGAGCGGACCACCAAGCCATCTAATATCCAATCGAATCAAAAGTCCTCAGAAGAATTCTCCGAAGTCAAGTCATATGCTTAGGACTACACCTGACAGCAGACTGACGTGGAATCCGTCAAGACTTAAGAGACAACATCTGAATGTAAGACTTGGACAACTACCAAGACTTCTCGAACGAACTTAACAGTCCCTTTGTCAAAGAATTGATCCGTTCCCGCTTCTTCAAGTTTCACTCCAATCTTTCAACCCTAAGCTCAAACCCTCGCGACTTTCCCATCTCAAGAACTCTCCATGACACCTCAAACGGCCACGGCTCTGAGATCTCCTGAGAGCATCGGATGGCTTCTCATATCACGTATCCTCCGGGTGCACTACTGGCCGTAGTGTTAGTGTCTTGCTCGGGATACAGTTAAGAGTTTTCTTAAACGGTTAAGAACAAATTGTAATGTGTACAATTCATGTACAGGATGCAAATGAATCTTGTAAAAATAGTTTGTTCTTTGTTCTAAAATTTAAAAAAAAAATAATGCTACTTTTAGGCAAACTACTGTTTTTTTTTTTAATAACGAACAATGAGTTTGGTTGGAATGTCCAGAAGAGAATTCGAACACAATCACGACAACTATGATACCATCCCTCCTAACCATGTATTAACTGTAAACGAAGAAAAAACCGGCAAAATTTGCATTTTTCACCTGGATATTTTTAGCTTAAATAAACAGCATTTAACGAAGCAGTTAGCAATTTCAAACAGGATTATTTGCCTAGGACGAGTTTGTTTTTTTAAAGTTGAAGACGACGCCCTTGTCGGGTTTGATACCATGTGAGAAGAGTTGTCGGGGCAAAGACGCCGGACGGGTTTCCACTTCAGTCACGCACCAAAGGATATTAAGGAGGGCCGTAAATAACTTAGATTTATACCGCATATAACCTATTGTATTACTGTAAACATGACATTGATCTGTTTCCAGTCTGGGCCACTTTTGACGCAAAGGTTGACCGTTATTTTTATTAGAAACGACTTCGTTTTAAATAAAACGGTTGGGATTAACAGCCAAATGGCTTTCAACAGTCCACGAATATTTGAGCTGTTGTATTGGAATTAATCGTTTCCAAATATTTTTATGAGCCTATCGTCGCTTTTTTGGTCAGTCAGGTATCTTCACTGTTGAGTTATCCTTCTTTCTGTTCATATAAAACGACTATGTTGTCTGATTAAATCTGTGTCTTTTGGCTTGTTGGAAGTCCTCCTGGTAACTGGAATTTTTGTGTCCAAAGTTGTTTTTTTGTATATTTCAAGTTGGTCATGTTTGTACTTTAAGCTTGTCTGTGTTCTTGAGGGTTTGTAGTGATTGTGTGAGGTGGGTTGCGACTTAATCTCTAAATGACCTTATATCTTCTTTGCAAGCCTTTTATTCTTCTTCCTGTCTGCTCCGCATGCTCATGTTTTTGTATTAATTAAATCCATTATATTTCGTGGTCCGAATGACCAAATAACATCTTTCAAAACAATTAATCTTTATGTAAGGTATTGGTTGAAATGAAAAAGCAAGTGTCACGAGCGGGATTCGAACCGACGACTTTCGGCTAAATACGCCGCTGCCCTACCGCTTGAGCTATCGTGACTTCGAAGTCACGAAGACGTCTTAAATCTGTGTCTGGTTTGTTGAAAGTCCTTCTGGTAACTGGAATTTTTGTGTCCACAAGTTGTTTTTGTATATTTTAAGTTTGTCATGTTTGTATTTTAAGCTTGTCTGTGTTCTTGAGGGTAGAAGTCACGAAAACGTCACGATGGCTCAAGTGGTAGAGCAGTGGCGTATTTAGCCGAAGGCCGTGGGTTCGAATCCCGCTCGTGACACTAGCTTTTTTATTTCAACCAATACCTTACATAAAGATTAACTTTTTGAATTATTTTTTTTCCTCTCGGATCTCACAACGAAATATTTCTAACAGTTGTAAGACATTTACAAAATCTCTTCCCTATTATCAGACTATTAATTGTACCATAAAACTATTGGAAAAACAAGCTTAAATATGAGGCCTTCACAGAATCCGCATTATGTTGCCATTTAGCATAATCGATATTGCATGAAGACATAAAGTAAAGAAAAAAGTTTAAAAATCCAAAAACATCTCCATCTCCTTATGTCACATCGCCCATTGGTTTGCTGACATAACTTGGCAAAGTTCTAAAACAAAAATAATCTTCTGAAACCCATATAAAGCTCCAATATCATTCAATCCCATTAATTAAAGAAATCTCCTACTATCTCTACTATGAGCGATTGAAGTTTAATCAGAAAGCCTTACTTTTCACTTTTTGTATTGTATCAAAACCCAAAGAGAAAAAATTAATAACTGGAAAATCGAAGCATGTTGCCGATTATGAAAATAGAAACAAGTTGAGATAAAATCTTCCCCATGCTTAAACCTAACCTGTACATAACCCTAACCCTAACCATTCCTAACCTGGTTTTGTTTACAAACAGTTTACTATGCTTCAAACTTTACTATTTGTACTATGCTCTACGGATGATAATTAAAAAATATGATGCGGAGACGACACAGAGACGATTTGGTTAAAGACGTTTATCATGAAACTTATGGCTTTATTAGCCTGTCCCACTTTTCTAATCGAAATACGGGACCTTTTTCCTTTACTGCTATCACATCCACTGGAAAATAGATCTGGAGATCGCTATCGGCAAATATTTGCAGAATTCGGCAGTAGCACATTAAACTTTATTACATTATTACAATTTTGAGCGATGTCAAACAAAGAAAACTAACCTCTTTTTTGGTCAATTGGAAGGAATTGAAAACTTTTCCTTAGCATAAGGGCAGATACAAAAAGAAAATGTGATTTTGATTGTGTGTAATATCAGGGCATTAGTACGCCCTTTTGTTATTGCGAATATGGACATTTCTTGAGCCAATCATAACCAATATCACACAAATTCTATTAAATATTTCAATTAATCAAAATCCTTGCCAAAACCCACCCACTGGACTCTGCAAAAGGCTCATCCAATTACAATGTAATAGTTTTTTTTTTTTAACCTTTAAGTTAAAAATGTGTAATTTCGAATCGACTTTCAAATATCAATAATGCATCAGAGTCAATTATTTTCTGTCGAGTGGTGCAGGATGAAAGCCTGGTGACATCTCCCTCTCTGCCCTCCGCATGCCTTTTCTCGGCCATCTTGTCCGTTTGCAGGAGACTCTGCTCTCTTCTTCGGACAGGTTCTCATACGGCTCATTACAGATGCACGGTCTCCTCCGGTGATGATAACGGGTCCCAAAGGTGGACTACAAGTCCGTTTTATTTCTAGTCTCGAATCTCATGAAAAGAAACATTTTTAAATTTACTTTGTCAATACGAGAGGCCAAAATGGGCGCTTATAGGGATGTTTCAAGCTTTCAATTAAATCCAAAACGGCGAAGAATTTGTGAAGTGATTCTCAGCCCGGAGTGGCCAAATGAAAGCCCCCCCCCCAACAAAAAAGAGAGAGAGAGAGAGGTAGTAACAGAAAAAGAAAGATTTACAGAAAAGGAAAGATAGAAAGGAGAGAGAGGAGAAGATATATAGAAAAAGTGAGATAGAGAGAATGGTAGTGACAGAATGATACATAGATATATAAAGATAGATAAATAGATAAGGTAGATAGATACATAGAGAGAGAGAGAGAGTGAGTGAGGGAGGGAGGGGGAGAAAGGGCTAGATGGAGAAATAGAGAGAGAATGAGAAGGTGTGGGAGTGAAAGAGAAAGTGTTAGAGATAGAAAAAGAGAAAGACAAGAAAGAGAGAGGGAATAGAGAGGGAGAGAGAGAAAGATAAAAAGAGAGAGAAGGTAAGATTAAAAGACAAATAGAAGGAAAGAGAGGGAGAATAAGATGAAAAGACAGAGAGAAAGAGAGAGGTAAAGAGAGCGAAATAGATAGTAAGAGAGAAAGAAAAAAGAGAAAGATAGATGGATATATATACAGCAAAAAAAAATAAACAGACAGAGAGAGAGAGAGAGAGAGAGAGTGAGAAAGACATAAGACAAAGAAACTCGGAAAGAAAAACCCATATAGATATATATATAGCGATAGAGATAGAGAGAGTGAGAGAGAGACAGAGAGAGAGAGAGAGAGAGAGAGAGAGAGAGAGAGAGAGAGACATAAGACAAAGAAACTCGGAAAGAAAAAAACCCATATAGATGTATAAAGCGATAGAGAAAGATAGGGAAAGACAGAGGTACAGAGAGAGACAGAAAGGCGCAGAGACAAGGGCGGAAAGATAGAGCGACAAAGAGAGCGAGCTAGAGAGAGAGAGAGAGAGAGAGAGAGTGAGATTTTAAAAATTCTTACACAACAGAAATAAGAAACTACACATGCAAACATATGTAAAAATAAAATCATGAAATATAAATGGGTTGGACAATATGATGGCACTCCAGTACATTGTCACAGTCTTGCAGTACATTTCGAAAGTCAGACGGGGGAACATTAGGTGGAATGTCACACCGCGAATATTTAAAAATGGCCTGCGCAGAAAATGTAAATTCTCCCTACAATAAGAAATGGAATATAAGTATTTCATAAACACACTTCATTAACACGTTACAACGTCTGATTTCAGAGTGTTTTGGAAAGGAAATGTGTAGCTGTTTAATAGAGAGGTCAGAGGTCGTTAGATGTTGCAATACACGTTTAAGCTCAAGGTGTAAACTACCGCCGGACTTAACACCGGCTGTTTCTCTGATAAATTATAATAGCAAAGTGGTGAATATTTCATATGTAACATTTAACGAAAAAACAAATTAACCGTTTTATTCCATGTGAAATAGGGGTGAGATTGTGAAAGAATCCGCACCTCAACAGTCACTGCAGGGAAGATCCATTATTTTTACCAATAAACAAAATTAAAGGAAAATTATAAAAAAAGTTCTAGTTTTTATACGCTTCTCTTTTAGTGTGAACAGTTTGCGCAATATCTGTTCTATCACGTTTAAAGTTCACACGATGTATGTATTGTTTTTGGAGTATTTAATGGTCATTGTTTCAACTGGATAGGAAAGGATCTACTTTGTATGTTACTTGTTTTCACTTAAGGTATTTTTCTACCAACTAACGTCGTTGTTTCGAATCAACGGTCGAATATGGAAGAGGAAATGCGCACATTCAAATTTGCTATGTTTAAATTGCCGTGGCGGAAGCTGTCGAAGGCGTAGGATGGGTTTCGACGACCTACCTGCCATATGGGATCAGTAAAGGTGAAATACTTTCACCTCTCAAAGACTAGGAAGGGGGATGGATCTAGGTCTTCCTTCATTGCCGGATCTCCAAAGGTCGTCCACGTCCTAGAACATTGACGAGTCGTACTCGAGTGCAATAAAACTGGTTTCGCAACACCCCGCTATCCGAGCAATATAACGATTCGTTTTTACCGCCTCTATACTTTCGCGTTTGTCACAAGGAGATGAAAAAAGGTCCTGATCTACCACAAGTTCTGCAAAAGGAGGAGAAAGTCCTGTCATATGTTGTTTGTTTGGTTGTAATAATTAGTTGATCTTCAGTGGTGAAGGAATAGATGCACTACGAATAGATAGGACAGCTCTTGATGGAATAATGACTCCTAGACTTATGAGAAACTGCCCAAAAAACTCCGAGGACGGCTCAAGAACAATAAATATTTAAAAAAAAAGAAGTTGAAAGAAAATGAATGCTACAAGGTTTTAGTACTGGTGACACTAGTCTCCATCGTGTTCCTCGGTGAGTTACTAGTGCTAGAAATTTTGCTACATTATCAGCCAAATTGCTACTTCAAACGCCGCCCTAAGCCATCTTAGAAAACAACATGTGCAAAATTTGAAGCACCAAATTTGAACTGTATGTCCATCAGAGGAACGAACCAAAAAGCTTTTCGGTATCGGCACAAATTTATTCAAAAATTGGTAGAAATCAAATCTTGGATTTTCCATACAAGTTACACTCCCACTATCACTCTCTCTCTCTCTCTCTCTCTCTGTCTTCTTTCTTTTTTATTCTCTCTTCTCTTTCTCTCTCTTTCTTTTTTATTACTGCTCTCTCTCTCTGTCTTCTCTTTTCTCTTTCTCTCTCTTTCTTTTTTCTTTCTGCTCTCTCTCTCTCTGTCTTCTTTTTTCTCTCTTCTCTTTCTCTCTCTTTCTTTTTCCTTCCTGCAATTTCTCCTTCTTTTTTCTTCCTGCTCTCTCTCCTTCTTTTTTCTTCTTGCTCTCTCTCTCTCTCTTTCTCTCTCTCTCTCTCCTCTCTTCTCTTTCTCTCTCTTTCTTTTCTCTTCCTGGTCTCTCTCTCTCTTCTTTCTTCTCTCTTCTCTTTCTCTATCTTTCTTTTTTCTTCCTGCTCTCTCTCTCTCCCTTCTTTCTTCTCTCTTCTCTTTCTCTCTCTTTCTTTTTTCTTCCTGCTCTCTCTCTCCCTTCTTTCTTCTCTCTTCTCTTTCTCTCTCTTTCTTTTTCTTCCTGCTCTCTCTCTCTCCCTTCTTTCTTCTCTCTTCTCTTTCTCTCTCTTTCTTTTTCTTCCTGCTCTCTCTCTCTCTCTCTCTCTCTCTCTCTCTCTCTCTCTCTTTTCTCTTTCACTCTCCCCTCTCTCTCTCACGCCGGGCAATCACACTTTTACGCATAACTGTACATTTTAAAACCTGTACCTATTTGAAATTATTATGCATAAAGAATGTTTTGAAGCCAAAAATCTGTACCACCATCAGTTAATTGATTGTAGACGTTTTCCAAAGTATTTTTGCACCCCGTCAGTCAAGTTGGACTGCTGTTGCTTTGCTTGTGTTCCGGCATACTGGTTGTATAATAGATCTTCGTTTTTCAGGCTTTTATTAGAGTGAATAGAAAACTTCTCCTTTATAGGACTTTACAATAACATATGATATATACTACGGATTCCTTCTCTTATTGGGATAACATACATGCATTATCATATCCCACTAGCAAGTCGTCAGTATATGAAGTTTTTCCATTTTGTAGCTCCCTGTTGTAAGCTTGGGTGAGACTTTTTTCAGCTTTTCACTTTATCCTTTCCACAATTGCTATATCAATCCACGCCCTCCAAATCTCGCATCCACTACACCCGACAAGAATCTGGGTTCATCAGTCAAAGAATGACTTCGAAACGCGCCAAAGTACCAGATTCTAGACTTCCAGGCAGTGGATCGACAACCCAAGGAAGATGATACGGGACAAGACAGACGCTTAACAGGTAGATAAAATTTGAAACAGGACGTGATATCCGCCAGATTTTTAAATCACCCCATTGTTAGCAGGACATGGAAAGTTTAATTCCTAACTTCTTAGTTTTTGCAAAATTGACAGCGGGTTTAATAACCCTTTTATATACTCCTGAACTATCTTCCTCTGGCTAGTTTTGTCAGCTTCTGCGTTATCCTATGTGCCCTGGGATCTTGATAATAGACTATTTCTCGAGCGGTCCCAATCTGTCCCACCTAGGCTATCAGAGTTGATAACCATTGCCGTTATGCGGTTTTTAGTTATGTGCAATTTATTTTTTTTCTCTTTTGTTTATCTAATAAAGAACTTTTTTCATTCATTCATCAGAGTTGATGGCTCATTTAGTCAGCACGCCAAGTTTTCAGTTAAAAGCATACCGAATAATTGTGTATAATAAAGAATGTATAACAAGGTTCTTAATAAAACGCCTAATGAAGCAAAGTAATTAAAAAAATCCTTTGAATAAATGTAAAAGTTTAATCTCGTTCTTTGCCTAGGCTTGTCGATCAGAAAAGTTCACACGCTCTTCATTAACGGTGGAAAATTTAATTTCTCTACATTTTCGGCAAACGGTCGTTTTGTCTAATAACAAGTCATGAAAAGAAAATGAGAAAAAGTTCAGTTAGGAGGAGGTTCACAAAGAAACCGACCAATTACTATCCTATACTATCTTATGCGTGGACGTATATGCTCTGAGTGTTATCCATGTAGGTTTGATCTATGTAATAAATTAACACCCTTATGGTAAACTTTTAAAATTTAAAAAAAAAATATAATTTCAGTTGTTTGTAATTTATAACGTTTCTACATCAAAATCGCAGCATACATCTTCTAGGTAAAACCATTCGGTGATGAAAGCTTCATCATACTGTACGAGAAAAAAACAACGTTTTATACAACATTTTAGGTTTTTCTTCTAAGCTCTGGACTTAGACTTATAAGTAATGCGACTTTAACATTCAGTTCTTAAGGTTAGAACATACAGTCGGTGAGTTGTCAAGGAGATGTCCTGAAAACAGGATAAAAAGACGAACAAATGACCAGACCAACAAGGAATAAAGTAATTTTAAGATTTACTCATGGCGCGAGGTGATGATCCTATACTATCTAGGTAGGCATTATCTCAGGACTATAAGCGGGGTGAGGCAAGGCAGCATTTGGAAAAATTTCACGCAGTAAAACATTGAAATCCAATCAATTTAATCGTTTCTGCAAAACAAGCACTGCAAAGCGTTAAATATAACCAAATAAATTTTAATTATTAATAACAAAGTCGTGAATTATATACAGGTATTAATAACACAATTTCAAAGTTGAACTAGTCAAGGGGTCAAAGATCAAGCCCTCTGAGGACTTTTCAAACAAGATTCTACCCGACTGCCAAAATTATTTAAATAATACTAAAACACGAGCATTATAATGTATAAAATAAGTCGATCGGCAACTTATTTTTACTCTTAGTTTGTACTTCCTTCCTTTTATGGTGTAAAGTTCGTGTGCGCAATCTAGATAGATTATCCAATCTGCTTGCTATAAATAGTATTATTACATAGATAACATGGCTAATTATTATTTTCTAACTATCAAAAATATCTCAGGTTTACTCACCATTAAGTCAAATTAAAGGCCGACAGGTGAATGGAATCTCCCTGAAAAAAATAGTAGACAATTTTAGACATCTGGTTTAAAGTCGCTTTATTTTATCCTTCAGAAATTATCCAGGTATTAGGTTATGATGCTTAAAAAGGTTTCTAGACTGTATTGAGATTTTTCCTTGATTATTTGTTGACAAAATCCTCGATTTGTCTGTAGAAAGTATATTTCACCAACAAGCGTGTACAAAGTTTCAGTTACAAAGGAAAACTAATAATTTTCATAGTTCAATTAATTAATCTTTATGCAAGGTATTGGTTGAGATAAAAAAGTCAGTGTCACGAGCGGGATTTGAACTCACGACCTTCGGCTCAATACGCCGCTGCTCTAACCCCTTGAGCTATCCTGACTTCGATCCACTCAGATACCAACGACCCATCTCAACCTACAACCTTCCGAATTTTCCCTTCTGTTTGCCATTTTTCAAATGTCGTGTAATCAGGATTCGATTCTCAGCGACAAATGAATGAAATGGCCACGGAGAGATTTAGTGAATATATACTTCATTTAACTTATTAAATTCATTAGATTTCGTGGTCCGACTGACCAAATAACATCTTTCAATTGATTAATCTTTATGTAAGTTATTGGTTGAGATAAATGTAGAGTTAACTGGTAGAGCAGCGGCAGTTTTAGCCGAAGGCCGTGGGTTCGAATCCCGCTCGTAACACTGACTTTTTTATCTCAACCAATATCTTACATAATCATTAATTAATTGAAAGATGTTATTTGGCCAATCGGACCACGAAATCTAATGAATTTAATTTTCCTAATTTCTCTAATCTTTTTAAAATATTGGGCATTGTATCAACGCCACTTCAAACGATTTCTACTGCATACTGGGTGGCTTTTTGTTCTATCGACCCTCTCACACTACAAATTCACCCTAATAAATACATTCATTCTAATCATACAACAAAATCAGCATTATATACAATGAAACAACCCTGTTTCCTACAAGAATCGGAACAGCAGACCCAGATACTCGGTGCTCAAGGACAATTGTCATATCGGGTGGCACTCCTACGCGTTCTTTATATGGAGCCAAGGAATTGCACCCTTCAATTGGGTCATATCGAGCAACATTTCTCTATATGCCGGACACATTAACAGGCTTTGACCCAAAAGTAAGTCTCCTTAATCGGGTTAATAAAAGTCTTCCACGGGTCAGATCCTAACACATGAAAATATGCATGTATGTATATCCAAAATAGTTAAAATTTTGATTTAAAAATATTAAATCTCTCTCTCTCTCTCTCTCTCTCTCTCTTTCTCTCTCTCTCCCTTTCTCTCCCACTCTCTCTCCCTTTCTCTCCCACTCCCTCACTCACTCTCTCTCCCTTTCTCTCCCACGCTCTCTCTCACTCCCCCTTTCTCTCTCTCTCTCTCTCTCACTCTCTCTCTTTCTCTTTCTCTCTCCTTCCCTCCTCTTTCTGTATCTTATTCTCTTTGTGTTTCTCTTCTTTCTTGTCTCTTCTCTTTCTCTCTCTTTCTTTTTTCTTCCTGCTCTCTCTTTCTTTTTCTTCATTCTCTCTCCTTCTTTTTTCTTCCTGATCTCTCTCTTCTTTCTTCTCTGTTCTCTTTCTCTCTCTTTCCTTTTTCTTCCCCCTCTCTCACTCTCTTCTTTCTTCTCTTTCTCTGCTTCGGGTTTTTCTGTATTTGTTTATCTTTCTCCCAGTTTTTCCGTTACTACTTGTACAAGTAGACGTCAAATAGTCGCATGGCTTTCAATTTTTATAAAACATAAAAATAAATATCTTTGTCATATAATGTTAAATTTAAATTCTAAATGTTTAAAGAAAAAAAATTCCGAAAAAAATTTGATAATAGGTTCATCAAAACTCTTTCTCTCTCTCTCTCTCTCTCTCTCTCTCTCTCTCTCTCTCTCTCTCTCTCTCTCTCTCTCTCTCTCTCTCTCTCTCTCTCTCTCTCGATCCCTTTCTCCCCTCCCTCTCTTGCTCTCTATCTCCTCTTTCTTTGCTCACTTTCCCTCTTCTTTTTGTATCTTCCTCTCTATGTGTTTCTCTGCCTTTGTGTGTCTTTCTCCTCCTGTCTTTCTGTTACTTCTTCTTTCAGTATTTCAGTCTGTTTGTTGTCTCTCCTTTTCTCTCTCTCTCTCTCTCTCTCTCTCCCTTTCTCTCAATCACTCTCACTCTCTCTCTGTCTCTCTCTCTCTCTCACACACACACACACACAAACACTCGTATTTTCTTCTCATACCCTTTCGTTTCGTAATTTCATAAAACCTATTCGCCTCTCAATCGTACTCAATTTTTTCTAGTCCCTGTGTTTTGGAATATTTTGTTTATTATTTTATCATTTCCATCTCCCCGTACTCAAGAGGCTCCGGCTCTTTCCAAATAGGCCCCATAAACTGTTTTCCTCGTTGCCATGAAATGTTATAAATAAAATTCCAAGTCCACGGATGTGAACCACTTGGTAATGTTGTCAAAGACCTATTCATTTTTATGAACAGAGTAATGCCAGCTTTATTAATTCCAGAATAAAGTAAATGAACCAAACAGTTCTGTTATTAACATACACAAGGTTTCTGGTTCTCACATTTTGAACCGAGTGCGCGTCGTGGATGGTTAAACGTTTAATATGGAAGATATTTGAATAAATCTGTTTTTCAACTGTGGTATTTTCCGAGAAATTTCTAATAGCCCGCCGATAAAATTTTAAAAAAATGCAGAAACGGGACTGGCGTTGAAAAGGGCTTCTGATTCGGGCGGTCCGGTTGCCTCGTAAAAATCCAGGGAACGGTACAATTTCGATTTTTCGGGGCACAAAATCCGGTTCTTGAAACAGAGAAACTTGAAGGCGCAAGGATATAAAACGAGGGCTGCCGACCCCCGGTTTTAATGGAAAATTATTCCAAATACGCCGGCTGGGATGTTCGCCCCCCTACCGGGTATCTTGCCGATTGATCAATCCAACATTTAAACCGGTAGTTAAAAAACCTAACAAACAAATTACTAACTTGCATTATAAATTTATTGCGTCAGTTAAAAATACTTAAATTTAAACCGATAGAGAGAGTACTTTCGTTTAATTTTTGCCCATAAAACTCAACGTTCTGCCATAATTACGAAACAATTTATACTTTTTTTATTTAAAAAACATACATTCATACAAACGTATCATTTTTTCCCCGTTTGGTCATATTAAGAAAAGACGAGCCCGTCCCTGACTGTCGCGAAGGATCGTCGCAATGTATTTTGACCGTTTGACGGGCCGGCATTGTTCTAATGGTACCGGATGTTCATTCGGAGGATCCCAAGGATAATAAAAAACTACTTTTTTACTACTACGACTTCTACCGACGTTTTTTTATAATCGTTGAGATCACTTAGATCCATTGCTTTAGTCGGAGACGGGCTGAACTCGCCTTGTCCTGAAGGATAACCGTTCAATTCTCACTTGGACGATGAAATTTCAAAAAATTTCTCATTTTGAAATTTGTATTGTTTCAATAGAGCTCCTTGGCGTACTGTGCAAAATCGTGCGTTTTATATGATTAATTAAAGGTCTTTAGATATGAAGGTTAAGTAAAATAATGGATAATAAATTAATGAGATGGGCGTCGGTGGCCCCAAATGTTTAGGCGTTTACTCTTGGCTTGAGAAGAGATTCTAAAAGACAGATGCATAGATAGATATANGAATATACAGAAAGACAGAAAAACCAGAGGAAAAGAGAAAGAGAGAGAGAGAGAGAGAGAGAGAGAGAGAGAGAGAGAGAGAGAGAGAGAGAGAGAGAGACAGACAGACAGACAGACAGATAGACAGAAAAAAAGAAGAAGTAACAAATAGCCAGAGGAAGAAAGATTTAGGAAGGTAGACAGCAAGATATACAGAAAGACAGAAAAACAGAGAGAAAGAGAATGGGTGTGAGAGAGAAAGTGAGACAGACAGAGTAAAGGTAGAGAGGAAGAAAAATAAAGGAGTGTGTGAGTGACGGTAATATAGAAAAAGACGTGCACAGTAAGTAGAGTACAAGGAAATAAAAAAATAAATAAAAATAAATATTAAGTGAGCGATACAGAGGAAGAGTATAGTGGAAGAAAAGTGTAGTAGGGAGTGAGCGAGAGTAAGATAGAGAAAAAGAAGTAAACAATTAATGAAATTGATAGAATGGTGTTGGTGTTGGATTAATGAGGATAACTAGAGTAGTAGAATAAGTCAAACTCATTAAAGAGAGAGAGTCAGATAGTGAGTGAGAACTATTGTAAATTATCGTCTATGCTAATTAGTGTTGTCAGTAGTATTTGCCGAAATTGAATGGTTTAACTGGGGTTTTCAAGAGCTACAGTTTTTCTCAAAGCGATAATTCATTGCCCATTGTTCGACCCCACTTTCTAACCTCGAAATACTTTTCGGGCAACTGTTAGCCATGGATAAAATCCATAATATAAAATGCTCAGTTCAGGTTGTTTTAGCTGTAACCTTGTATGTCCTAATGATGTCTTAGAGCAGATCAACTTTAGCAATTTTATTAAAAAGTTCGCGGGAAATCCCGTGAGTTTAGTGATAGAAAGTATAGATTTGCGCCAAAAAATTCAGTGTTGCCAATACACGGGCAGAAACAGAGCATAAACCACTCTCTGCCGGTCCTAAACTACTGGATTTTCGGCTAAACTTAAACAAAATTGCTACAATTGACATTGCTCTGAAGCAACATTGCGCAAGAAAGTTTAAATTATAACCTGGATATGAAAAAAATGTATGTTTGGCAAATATCACAATTGATACAAGAGATCAAGAGTGAGATGAAGAGCCATGTCAGAGATAGAAGATTTCAAGATGGAGATTTTAGATTGGCGCCAAAAGCATCAGTGTTGCCAATACATGGGATGAAAAATTGAAGAAAAAACATTGCACCCGCACAAAAGTCATGGGTTTAGCTAAGCTTCAGCAAACTTGGTAAAATTTTGCCCTGAGGCAACTTTGGGTAAGAAAGGGTTAATAAGTTACAGTTTATAAACAGAAATGGGGAGGGGCGTAAATATAAACACTGTTTGCCCCAACAGAACATGAGATTAAAGCTGGAGAGAGCAATGAAATCAATGTAAATATATTTCTAAGCAAATATAAATCAAAGTAAACTGGTCCATTCAAATTTCATATTCGTGAAATTATGATTAATTTCAATTATTAACTTTTTCTTTTAAATATATTTTCTAAGTCACCAAAACAATCTGAGTTGCAATTATGATTAATACAGGGGGGGAAGTTGAATAAAAACGCAAAGTGAGACTTCTAAGTTTTTAAGTGTTAAATAAATATCTCTTTTAAGAAAATAATTTTTTTAAGTGTCCGTTATAGAGATGAATACTCCAGCAGTGAACCCAGGGAAAACAAAATGAACTTCAGCATTAGTAATAGAAACGAAGTCGTTTTTCTCCATGACTATGCAAGTAGTTTGTTTCGTCGGTGACGGGGCGAAAATTGTTGCAATTGGTTTGTGCTATTAGCACCTTCGAAATACCGGCTGAACCAGCGTATCCAAAATTATTTAAACAAACAAAAAAATCGTTTTTTAATTATGACAAATTCATAAGGTATGACTATTTTCACAGGTGAGATTTTTGGCTATTGCTCCACTTGTCCAACGCCTGGATCACAGATGAACTCGTTTTGTTCTTCCTTTCAGTACATAGTTTAAAAGAATCAGTGTGTAGGCAACCTGCTTGTTTCAAACGTCTTGCATTGTGAAACGCCGTAAACCAACCACTGAAGCTGACGTAATACCACACCGGTTTAATGTATGAACTTTACTGTCTAAGAAAAGGAAAGAAATCATAACCCGTCATTGATATTGATTTAGTGCGAATCCGGGGTCAGTAAAGATTAAAACTAGATAAAGTATTTTTGCATTATTTAAATTATTTTATTATGCGACCTTCCTTGTCTCAATGACCTGTTAATTGACTGAACGGTCAGCGATTACTTAATAACCAATAATAACAGATATAAGCCAAATCGTTCATGTTGGTTATACTATCATTAATTAGTTACATTCAAAATCCAAGAAAAAAAGACTGCGTGAGAAATGGATTGTGAGGTACGTTTTTGTCCATGTGAGAGTGTGGGAGGGAAAGGGATAAATAAAGCAAAGAAAGAGTATCGTATTATTAGAGTGCATTTGATAAAGCGATGTTTGCGTTGTAGTGGCAGATAGTAAGAGGTGATCGATAGATCAACAGATGGAAGAGTCGGAGAAACATAAAGAGGAAATAACAGAAAGACAAAAGGAGAAAGATACAGAAAGACAGAGAAACACAAAGAAAAGAAGATACAGCAAAATGAGGGAGAGGGAGAAAGAGATAGATAGATTAGACAGATACTACAAAGATATGTAGAGAGAGAAAAAATAGTGAGAAAGAGCGAGAGAGAGAGAGAGAGAGAGAGAGAGAGAGAGAGAGAGAGAGANAAGGGGGGGGGAGAAAAATACAGAAAGACAGAGAAACTCAAAGAAAGGAAAGTACAGAAGGAAGAAGAGAAATGAAAGGGAGAGGAAGAAAGAGAGAGGAAGAAAGAGAGAGAGAAAGAAAGAGAGATAGATAGATAGATAGGTAAATAGGTAGGTAGGTAGGTAGAAAGAGAAAGAGTGAGAGAGAGAAAGAGAGAGAGAGAGAGAGTAAGAGAGACAATGAGAGTGGCAGGATGTCACGAGGCAGAGATACGGAAATAAGAAATAACAGAAAGACAGAAAACACAAATAGAGAGAGATAGAGATAAAGAAATAGAGAGAGAGAGAGAAACAGAGAGACAGAAATACAAAAAGAAGAAGAAACCGAAAGACAGAGGTAGAGAGAGGGACAGAGGAAGGGGCAGAGAGACCTAAAGAGATTGAAGTTCAGACATATAGAAAAAGAAACACTCAGAGAAAAAAGAATAGAAAAATTGAAACAGAAAAACAGACAGATAGACAAAGCTAGGGAGCGACAGGGTGACGTAGTATAGAACAGGATTCGACAACAACAAAATGTGCATTAGAGTGAAAAGAAGGTGTAAGAATCTGTGTAAGAGAGAGGAAGAGAAGTGGATTCTTGAACGATGGAAAATAGAAAGAGGAATCACTGTATAAAACAGAATTTTTGGGTTAGAAGGTAATAAAGAAAATAAGTTTGTAAGATAAGGCAGAAAGAGTAAACATAGTATGATCGAGTGGAGGACAACTGTGGAAGAGTGAAAAACTTGTAAAAGGCAAAATTATTCACAATCTTGGCCAATTAACCACTTTCAGAATTCGTGTACGTTTATCCTGTCACCCGATTTCTAATTATAATTTGGATTTAAGAATTTTAAGGACATTAAGTTCTACCAAATATTTCCTTTATGGGTTTGTTTACGAAGAATTTTTTTTTTTATTGCCTCTTTCAAATTTCTGTAAAGATTAAAGCTACTTTCACAACACAAGTGGCAGGTTTTGACCTTATGAATGTAGAAATTCTAGTTCTGACGATTTTTAAGACGAAAAAGTTAACGGCTTCTTTTGGCGAAAAGTCACAATGTTAATCGCGTTTTGACTCTAAGCCCAAACAGTACGAAGCTTTCACGCAAATGCCAAAAGGTCTTGACCGACGAACGTTACAAAACTTCCTTTCCGCCCGATACAGTTCAAATGTTGGAGGATGGCGTTTTTGTTTTTGTTTTGTCTTATTTTTTGACTCCACGATAATGGGATCACGTCGGGCGGTTGACGAAGGCAAATTTGGCACTGGTCGATGCTAATAAAATCCTTTTTTATTTCCATTCGATACCCAATTATGCGGTTTATTCGGTTTCTTGGACGTGATGGAAGCCGGTTCGTCTAATAAAATCAAAACTCCCGTTTCTCCTTAATGACAAAGTCACCGTATTAACTGTCGCGAGTAGACGTAATCTTTTCAAATTCTAAAAATACCGAAAATAATTTCTGATCCACCTCGAATTCTTCGAAAGTCGAATTTTACTCGATTTTTCGAACATAATTTAAATTAAAAAATTATAAACAATGCTTGAAGAATCGATTGATTTTTTTCTCTCTTTTATCTAAGAACTAACTCACATTTTCCCTCGCTTGTCACGATAAGAAGAAAATTTGATACTGGGGCTTTGGCATTCAAGGAGGCGAATGACAAAAAAAGTACAAAATTCGGCACAATTCGTGTCCAAATGAATATTTGAACAATGGAAATTCCAAATGTTCTAATTCCCCTCGGTTATTTTTTTCAGAAAGCCATAAAACTGCGTACGTCCAATGGTAACTCAAAAATTTTATTGAAATGTATTTTATTGTTAATGATTATTCAGAAATCGTGAGATGCGGTCGGGTGTGATGTAGGTTTCAGAAAAACATTTTCTTTATCATGTCAACGTTTCGATCTCTATTGAGATCATCTTCAGGGCCTGGAATTTACAAACATTGTTTAAATTTAACAAATACATGCAGGATGTGGAAAAAAGTGAATTTATACAATGCAAAATATATTTTTTATAATTATTCAGAGATCGTGAGATGAGGTCTGGTGTGCTGTAGGTTTCAGAAAAATATTTTCTTTATCATGCCAACGTTTCGATCTCTATTGAGATCATCTTCAGGGCCTGGGATTTACAAACACTGTTCAAATTTGACAAATACATTTAGGATGTGGAAAAAAGTGAATTTATACAATGCAAAACATATTTTTTATAATTATTCAGAGATCGTTATTGTTCTGCCGTTTATTTTGATGATCGGTGGGGACCGCATATTAAGCGAGCCTTTTAAGAGCATCAGTTCCGTTTTTTCTGGGGCCAATTGTAGTCGAACCCTCCTACACCAGTTACTCAGGACGGTTACTGCGGTTTCTCCCTGGGCCTCGAGGGCCACTTTGGTGTCCGCCTGGACCACTACAACGAGATCGTCTACGTAAGCGAGACCAGTGAGTCCCGCGTTCTCCAGCTCTTTGAGGGCTCCATCAAATAGCACTGACCACAGGTACGGGCCCAGTACAGATCCTTGGGGTATACCCATCTGTACTGCCCTGCTGCAGTCAGCGCCATATTCTGGTAGGGTTACGTGTCGCCCGCTCAAAAAATTGGCTATTAGGGCGCACAGGTCCTTCTCGACTTCTCGGCGGGTCAGCGCGTCCAGAACGGCCGGCCACCACACTTTTATCATAGTAGGCTTTGTAATTGGAAAATTTACTTTTAATATAGTCACAGGCGTGTTTTAAGTCTAGAAAGTACGAATGTTCCATGTTAACCATCCCTAACCTTCCATGTTAACTAGCTGATACGCCATGGCACATAGAACCTTTGGAAAAATCATATGTCCCATACTTAGACCAGTGTCATCTTTGAGGATCGCAACAGACCACTTTTAAAGAAGTTTAACACATAGAACATTATTAGGGTTATTGGCGATGGCACATAGAACATATTAAGAAAAAACCTCAGTTTTGAGGAAACTGGCACTTAGAACGTTTAGAATTTCCACTCTTCATTTATATAAACATTTATATAAAAAAATGTAATTGCATAAAAATAAATGAAACGACAGTAGGTAGTCAAAAAGACAGGACTTAAAGGTGGAAAGAATTGAGGCACGGCGAATGGAGTTATGTACGAGATTCTAAAGGAACAGATAAAACCACGAGCGACTAAAAGCGATGGATTTGTATGTACGGAGAGTAGAAATCAGAAGGGCGAAGGTGTATATTGTTGACAAAGTATAAACAATCCTTTTTAAAAAGATAGTTCCTACTTACAGTAAGTTGTTTTGCAACGATCCGGATTTCGAGCCTTTTAGCTCATCACCAGGTTGAAGGACTTCTACAACCACGTCTCTCGACATGAATTGCCAAAGTGAACCCGCTGATACCTCCGCCAACGCGACGTTCCAATTATCAGCTGATTTGTTTAATGGCGCTCAATTTGAACGTGCCAAACGCGGAAATTGTAACACAAATAAATATTATACTAGTAAATAATTAATATTATTAAATTACTATAAAAATAATAACAATTAAAATAATTAGTTTAATTATTTGGATGTTTGATATTATTTATGTACATATTTAAAACGGGAGGTAGATCAAAATCTGTTATATTATTAATGCATTTATCACCATGTTCAATTTTACATTTTTTAATTTCAAATTTCTCAAACCAATCTAATTACTTCCCTTTGTTGAAACTATGTAACACTCTTGTATTTAAATTTGAATTGAAATTATGTTTTGTTCAAATCAAAATTATTTGATAGAGGAAGGAGCCAAGAAAGTACAACATATGATAGGAGGGTACAGCCGTTTCAAATCGCGATACGTAAAGGCGCGTACACACTAAGCAAAACGAAAGACAACCAATATATCGGGTCGAACATGGGCCATCCTTGGCTCATCCTCCTCAAACCAATGGGATGGGGGCCAAGGGATTCGGCCATGTGGAATCTCAGTCAACAACGTCAACCCTTTTGATGTTACCGCTAGAAAACCGAACCTTGACCAAGGCCTACCGCTTCGTTGGTTCTGATTCGCCACCCGTAACACAATACGCAAATCACGGCCAACGAAGTGGTTGTCTTTAGTTGGCCGTGATTTGCTCAGAGTGTACGCGCCTTTAGACATATGTGATCTCTTTGGGGAGCTAAATACGAACCGAGGGGGCGTCGGTAGCCGCAAGGTTTAGTCTTTGACACGGCGCTCATCACTGTAAGGTCCAGCGGCCCTGCATTCGAACCCGACATACTTACAAATGTTTGTGTTTTTTTTTTTCAAAAACACCGGCACCCCGAGGGTTGATATAACCTCTGCTCTTGCGAGCAGCAAAAAAAAAAATGAACCGAAAAAGCAGTCCATGATTCTCTTGAGCCTGTTAACAAGTTCGCAGGTGAGTCCATCGTAGACCAAACAGCCATAATCGAGATGTTTGGGCGAACTGATTGGGAAGAGGGGCTTGCATGACGGAATTGGCGGAGGGTGAAGAAAAATGGCGGGAGATTTTGAAAATGTGAGGTTTTGAGGAAAAGGTTTGATCAAGGATGAGCGCAAAGTTTTTGGCAGATGGATAAAAAGAAATCGGTTGGTGTTAATAAAGAGCTGATCCAAACACTACAGCCTGGGACTTATTGATATTGAGTTCATTTTCAACGCCCCAGGACCTGATTTAGGTCTTCTTGGATTCGTGTAATTGAGATTTGAAGGTCGTGAGGTGAAAAGGATAGATAAAGGTAAGTCAGCGTAATATTTAAAGAATATTAGAAAGATCATTAACATAACAAGAAAAAAGGTAGCTAGATATACTGAAGGCTTGGGAAACACCAGTAATGATGTATAGGGAAGAGGTAGGGACTTGATTAACCGGCCGTTTCGTTCTTATTTTTATTTTGCAAAGTGGACTTTTGCCATTCTCCGTATCTGGCCTATCTCCATTAATACAGGAATAATCAAATGGAAGGATGAGCTTGCTCCTAGCCAAATAATCCGGTTAATAATAAGAGAAATACCGTCTACTCAAATTATTATTATTTTTTAATTGTTATTTATATCTTTCAATTAATTAATCCTTATGTAAGGTATTGGTTGAAATGAAAAAGTCAGTGTCACAAGCGGCATTCGAACCAACGACTTTCGGCTAAATGTACCGCTGCTCTACCGCTTGAGCTATCGTGACTTCGATCCACTCGTACACCAACTTCCCATCTCAACACCACCTTTTGAATTTTTGAATTTTAAAAACTGGCAAAAAGGAGGGAAAATTTAAAAGGTAGGGTTGAGATGGGAAGTTGGTGTCCGAGTGGATCGAAGTCACGATAGCTCAAGCGGTAGAGCAGCGGTACATTTAGCCGAAGGTCGTTGGTTCGAATCCCGCTCGTGACACTGACTTTTTCATTTCTACCAATACCTTACATAAAGATGAATTAATTGAAAGATGATATTTGGTCAATCGGACCATGAAATACAATTGAGCTATTTTTATTGTGTACGTGAATTGAAATGATGAAAAATTAAATTAAAATGCATGACATTTTCTTGATGCTAAAAATCCCGCGCAAAACACTAACTCTACGGCTAGTAATGGACCCGGATGAAATGTTGAGATATCAACCGATGGTTGTTGGCATCTCGATTTTTCATTTTTTATTCGCAAATAACGCCTCTTAATACAGCTTCCTTTGCTTATCGACCGATTCATTCCCGACGAATACCCGAATGACCTCCAACGCAGCACAAGGTGGCCGATTTCATCTACTTGCTCCTTCTATATAGATTTAGAGAAGGAGAATCTAATATTGGTCTGAAACATTTTGTCGGCCATCCAGTCTGGGACTTTCGTGATAGGAAAATGCAAGAGTAGTGGTGAGAGCTGACCATATTGTATATAGGTCCTAGTTTGCTTTTATAGTAAAGTTTTGTACAGAGTTTGTTTTTTAATGTTATGCCTTGTCGCTTGAGTCTTGTGTGAAGGATTCCGCGTCATCATACTGACTAAGTACAGCCCTAACTATTTTACTTGCGTAATTGTCATTAGTTTTTTACTGTTGACGTACAGACGAGGGCAAGGCTGTTTGTTTAACGTCAACGTGATTTCGGTGCATTTGTCCTCATTCAGTTTCATCGTCCACGTTTTGCACCATTCTTCAATAAGCTCAAAAAACTCCTGGATATTTGTATTGGGTTGAGTAGGATTGGAGTTAGTAGATGATATTGCGGTATAATCCGCGTAGGTAGTAGGAATGGTGTTGGGATGTACCGGCAGGTCAGCAGTGGCATCTAGAATGTTACCTTGTGGGACGCCGGCCTGGAAGGGTCTTGTCTTGAGAACTGATTGCCGCACCTTACTCTTAAGCAACGATCTGTTAGATAGTATTTTAGAATTTGGTGATAAAGAGTGGGCAGGAACTGCTTTAGTTTCAGGAGGACTGCCGAGTACCAGACCCTGTAAAACGCTTAGGACCTGTCTACGAATCCACCATTGCTGTACTCTCTGTCTGTAATAGTGTCAACAACCAGTGCTGAATACATTTAAATTTCTTCTTAGAGGCGAGGTTCTGATCATTTAGATCCATCCTTACAGATTTATCGAATAAATAAACCATTAAGTTTTCTTGTTCATAATTGCCAGGGTGTTCGGAGTTTCTGATGGAATATAGCTAGACTAGGAAGTATAGTACATAGCAACAGTTCTTTTTCAAGGAAGACTTGCGCTGCGAATAAAGGAAGGCTGTAATTAATGTTTCGTCGCTTGTTAGAAATAATTTTCAAACTATAATTAAATCTACAATCTTCGAGAATAAGTGAAATGTCTTCGGCTCTGGTGTAAAAGGAGATCACGTCAGATACATTTTCAAGCCTTATTGTTGAACGGTTTTGTCGATCTGCGTAGGCGTTTCGCCAGTGCAGAATGGTTAAGATTAATTATTGCTTTCCTAAATTCAGTTTTCATTCAGTTTCATCGTCCACGTTTTGCACCATTCTTCAATAAGCTCAAAAAACTCCTGGATATTTGTATTGGGTTGAGTAGGATTGGAGTTAGTAGATGATATTGCGGTATAATCCGCGTAGGTAGTAGGGATGGTGTTGGGATGTACCGGCAGGTCAGCAGTGGCGTCTAGAATGTTACCTTGTCGGACGCCGGCCTGGAAGGGTCTTGTCTTGAGAACTGATTGCCGCAACTTAAGCAACGATCTGTTTGATAGTATTGTACGATTTGGTGATCAAGAATGGGCAGGAACTGCTTTAGGTTGAAGAGGATTCCGGGGTGCCAGACTCTGTCCAAAGTTTGGGACAGGTCTAAGAATACACCCGAGCAGTATTCTCTGTTCTCGAAAGTACGAAAGTTATGTAAACAACCAGATTATTTCCAGTCAACAGGGCCCTGCAGAAGGTTGATTTTCCTGGCTTAGAAAGTGGAGTTATCCTCAAATTATAAACTCTCCTCTTGAGTCCTACGGGGCGATGAACCTGCAGCTTGGTCTATGACACGCGTTTAGTCCTTTCACCACCATCAGTCGTTATATAGGTACATATAAACAAAATTGCACCCAGAACCACCGCTGAATATGGCTAGAAAACGATACAAGTCCGTCTATCCTTCTTTCATAAATATGAATATGTTTTTGGTCTTGATACACAAGTTGGCTTTGCATGACCATTTTTGCGTCATCCTGATGAGTCGTAGTTTGTACGTGATATGCCCAAAAGTATAAATCCCTATTTCAAAGAAATCCGGACATCCAAGCTAGACTGGAAGGCATCTGAGACAGGCTTCTCGTTTGGTGGCACAAAATCAGGGGATGCAAGAAACCGAATCGATCCAATTCAAGCAGCCTTGTTGAAAAAAGTCTAACATCTTGATAGTAGTTAGTTTCTAAACAGACGTTTTCGAAAAAGTTTCTAAAAAGAAAAATGTACTACTAATGAGATGGTTCGATATATGGCGCGAAATCAGGGTTATAAGAAGGTAAGGTAATAGGTTGCTTCCATAGATTTCAACCCTATAGTTTTAAAATTCATCGAGGGCTCGGCGATCCATGTGGATGGCATAGATAAGTCATTTTTTATCATTGGCATTTCCATTTCCGTACTAAATTAAAAACATTGAGCAATCCCGGCCTACAACCAATTTAAACTATTGACTAATTGCATCTCATCTCTCTATATGTGGAATTTCTTGTTTGAATCCGATTTAATTTTTTTTTCTTATCGTCTTTATTTCCATTGGCAGGACCAGCCTCCGGTGCGGTAAAACTAAACAAATGGCCCTCCTTTACGCGGATGAACTCATCCATTCAAAAAGACCGGTTTACTTCACTGTTCTTCGGCGAAGTTTAAGGCTAGACTTCAGTTTATAGCGGTCAATAAAAATCGAGACCAACTGTAGTTCTGTTTGTCGTTCGTATTTATCCTTGTATCGGTTTTATGATCTTCAAACTCTTGAATATTTGATTTTCGCTTCCCTACAAGAAATTTTATTGCAATACCTATGGGTATATGGATTTTTCAGAAATACTTCACTTGGCTTTAATGTAACAAAAAATGTTTAAACCTGTCACCTCCACATGTCTTCCCAACATTGTACGTACAAACATTTCTCCTGTTTTGTTAATGCTATTGAATAATTTTTGAGGCGAAATGCCGTCTGAAAAGACAGGCGGTCCGAGAGATTATTCATCAATTATCAATTTGCTGACAATGGTTCATAGATTATTCAGTCCACCCTAAAACAATTACGGTTATCTAGTGAATATCTAAAAACAATTTTCACATTGGAATAACGACGATCGGCGATATCCCCAGTCGGAATAATATTAGTTAGATAATTTAATTATATTTAAACACAAATAATATGTAGAATGACGTAGCAAAGTAAGTTAAAAGTGGATCGAAGTCAAGAGAGGTCAAGTAAATGGTAGAGCAGCGGCGTATTTAGCCGAAGGTCGTGGGCTCGAATCCCGCTTGTGACACTAGCTTTTTTATTTCAACCAATACAATACCTTACATAATGATTAATTAATTGAAAGAAGTTATTTGATCAATCGGACCACGAAACATTATGGATTTATTTAAAAACATTATTTTAGCAATAAAGCAATACAATAAATAAGAATGGAAAAACCGCTGGGCTCGGTAAAATAGGAATAACCCTGCCAAACTGTGGCAGGTTAAGAAAGACGTCGGTCTCTGGTTCACGGAAAATGGGTCAAAAAGGGAAAAGGTCATACAAGACTACGCATAGGTCATACAAGGATTACACACGGGCACCTTCTAGCAGGAAAGCGACCGCAAAGGTGCCCATTATGCAAAGATAGAGTAACAGTCGAGCACCTTTTCAATTGTAGAAGGCTCGACGTTTATAGGCAATATTTTGGAATATCATCGGACCTGTGTGTAGTCTTGGGGCACGGCAGCGGGCACAAATCGCTGTACCTCAGGGCTATAGGGATCTTCAAATATATATAGTTTATGTGTGTTGGGCTGTGCTTGTGTTGTGTCCGAAGTTTTTGTGTCGTGTTAAACCTAAACATATTTATTTCAAAATTTTTATCTTCCCAAATGCCACACATAAACATCTGAAACGTAGTAAAGTTGCAAAGAAAATATTTTTTTGAGGAAGTCAAAAAAGTGGGTATTTGTTTTCTTGTACTCCGAAAAAAACCGTACAAATATTTTTGGTGAATTTGAAAAAATCAAACTGTTCTATCAAATTTTCCGCCATACAAATGACACTGATTTTTATTAAAATCACAAAAACAGTGATTATCTTAAAAAG
Source organism: Cimex lectularius (assembly GCF_000648675.2). Classification (NCBI taxonomy): domain Eukaryota; kingdom Metazoa; phylum Arthropoda; class Insecta; order Hemiptera; family Cimicidae; genus Cimex; species Cimex lectularius. The sequence continues at coordinate 65,787 of NW_019393456.1, forward strand.
ACTCCACAGATCCATAAGAAATTTTTCAACGATAAACTGTAGAATTCACATAATGGCCATATACTTAAACTCCGTAATTAAATCCAATCTATAGATAAAAATAAAAGGTATGAGTAGGATTTATTAATTTCATCCTTATTTATAGAACTATAATCGCAAACAATATAAACGTGGTAATTTATTCGTATTCAAGGGCTTTAAACGATACTTAATACAAATTCGAATTGTTTGCTGAAAAAAAGGCCTATTTCAACTTCAAATTAACCCCTTTTAATTTCAAATTATCCATTTTTATATAAAAATTAAAAGTTTTTAATTTCAAATTAACTTTTTTAATTTAGAATTAACCCTTTTTAACTTCAAATTACCCCCTTTCAATTTCAAATTATCCTTTTTTAACTGACAATTAACCTTTTTAATTTAGAATTAACCTTTTTTAACTTCAAATTAACCTCTTTTAATTTCAATTTAACCCTTTTTAATTTCAAATTAACCTTTTTAATTTAGAATTAACTCTTTTTTATTTAAATTACCCCCTTTCAATTTCAAATTATCCTTTTTAACCTAAAATTAACCTTTTTAATTTAGAATTAACCTCTTTTATCTCAAATTAATCCCTTTTTTACTTAAAATTAACCGTTTTTAATTTCAAATTAACCTTTTTAATTTAGAATTAACCCTTTTTCACTTCAAATTAACCCCATTTCAATTTCAAATTTTCCTTTTTTAACTTGAAATTAACCTTTTTAAGTCAGAATTAACCTCTTTTTAATTCAGAATTAACCTCTTTTTACTTCAAATTAACCTTTTTTAATTTGATGTTCTACTTTTGTAACTTCAAATAAACGTTTTTTAAATACCAATTAACCCATTCTTTAAAGCATTTAAACTTAGTTGAAGTACGAAATGTTAGAATGTAAAGTAAAATTGTCCCTTAGCGAAATTTTTTTAATACAAAACATTGGGTTCTTAGAAGACCAAAGTTAAATTAAAAATTACATATAATTAAATCTAAAAACAAACAATTCTTTTGAAGTTGAGGCTTTTAAAAAAAATATAATAAAAAATACAAATAGAAGTTTTCTAAAATTAATATAAATTGGTGCCGATGTTTTTGAAAAAATGCCCAATTTTACGTATGTCAGGTTTGAATAAAACAAAGGGTTAATTTGAGGTTAAAAAACATTACTTTAAAATTATAAAAAGTCAACTTGAAAGTGAAAAAGGATAATTTGAAATTAAAAGGTTTCATTTGGAGCGAAAAAGTGTTAATTCGACCGAAAACAGCTAATCACCAAAAGACGTTTCCATTATTTGAGTTCTTCACTATCAAATTATTATCATACATCATTTACGTTAAATTTAATTTAACGTTCTTTAGTAAATAATTAATCCCACGGGATCAGATTTGAAAACTGTTGTAATAAAGTCGAGTCAGAATCTCCTCTACAATTTTACAAAACGAAATTCTGTATAGTTGTTACCAACAAATTATGAGAGATAAATAATTTATTCATTCAGAATCTTCGCCAATTCAGTCAGTCTACTGTCAGTATAAATGTGTTGGTTAGCAATTAATAACGATAAAGAAAGGTGGCGAACAAAACATTAACTCGCTAAGATATTTTTATCAAAAAACATGAAACAATAAACAAAGCTGTACCAAGATTTTCCAATTTACTGATCTCGAAGGCATGTTCATATGTACATTATGTGCCTCCTTATAGTAAAAACTCAGAAATTGTTTTTCTGTCTAATAATTTTTAAGGATTGATTGCCTTTTTTGCCTTTGCGGCATGCTTCGTTCGTTCCTTTCCGGAATGCTTCGTTTGCGCGGTAGCAGTTGTAATTAAAACGAGGTTGACTTTGCTCCTCTGCTTTTCTTGGCTGACTGTACTCGGCCATCCTGGCCAAGACCAGTTTTTCATATTTCTTTGTTTCAATCCGAACCCCTTTTCAAAGGTGACTTCTGTAAATATCTATCGGTTTAAACAAACAGACGTTGAAGGGTTTGTCAAGATTAGCGTAACGCCTCCTCAGCAGAAAAAACAAAACAAAAAAACAACAACATCCATTTAAGAAGCCGGACGTCTGGACCCGACCGAACCTAATTAAACAACTACCCTTTTTCAACAGAATTTCCATACATTTGCCTCTGTCCCTATACATTAAAAAGCATGTTCTTCTGACTGGGCTACTTGTAACTGCGTGTTAAGTACATAGACCTTTAGATTCGGTACAAAGCAATTTCCGGTTATGAATGGATGGATCATTAATTTATTCGTGTTAGCTTTGTTGGCTTTGAACTAACACCTCACGTTTCTTTCTGCCTCGTCTCCCTTCGTGCCAATCATAACATTTTTTTAACACAATCAACAGTGAAAGAATTTGAAAATATATCTAGTAGAAATAAATATCTAAACTAACAGGCAAAAAATTCCACCCACTTGTAATATAACTTGATTTGGATGTATTTTTATATATTAATCAATATTTCACGTCTTTTAACGTTTAATAATAGTGTCCTTCAGTTATAAGTTCAGTAATAGTTCGTGGAGTGTATCAGGAAGTGACTTATTCGTCTTTTGAGGTTATCCCATAAATGTTCGATGGGGTTCAAGTCTGGAGGCGGTCTTGCCAGGCTATGACCCTGATGTTATGCTGTTGAAGGTACGTGTGTACTTGCGAGCGACATGTGGACGGGCTTTATCGTGCATTAGAATAGGATTGTCGCTGATTTCATCGAGGATAGGCAACGCATCATGATCGAAAATTTCATCCACATAGCGAGTGGCCGTCAAAGACCCTCCACGAACGACAACCAACTCTGTCCGACTCTCCATTGGAATTCCCGCACAGACCTTCATTGGGCTACGTTGAAAAGGTGGGCTCTGGGAAAAATTACAAGCTTCGAACCTTTCATTTCGCCTTTTCTACACGCAATCACACCCATCTGGAGATCATAGAGCAAATCTACACTCAGCTGTAGAAAGTACAGCAGAGCAATCGCCCAAAGACCAATGGCTATGTGCTCGAGGAAATGGGAGCCGTGCACCTCTGCACCTGTTCTGGTCCTCTTATTAAAGCCACCAGTCCATACTGATTTAATCATATTAGAGCAGTGCGTTCAGAAATTTAAACACCTCGAACTTCCTGGAGCTTATGAATCGCTGGCAGTTCATTATAACACTTTCAAGAAGTATAAAGTAACTTCCATAGTTTCTTGCTGATTTTCAGGAAAATAGTTATTCCGCTGGTGCAAAAACAATGCAGGTTTTAAAGAAGGCAGTCAAAACTATTTTTAATTTTTATAAAACAAAGAAAATATATTCGAAATATTTTCCATCACAATCTATACACCTTTGCCAACGTGTAATAAGCGATTTTTTTCCGGTGATGTAAAAATCTTTATTTCGACTTACAATAAAGTCTTGGAAGGCGTTTTCGGCTTCACCTCGTTCGTTATAACTTCTGTACCTCGAGAAATGATCAAAATGCCTAAAACAACGGAAGTCTGTAGGCGAGAAGTCGGGTGCGTTAAGGTTTCATATCCTAAGTGCTTACGTTTCCGCAGGGAAGTGCGACATATGGACTGGCGGGTGATGAAGAATCGACCCCTTTCGGGTTAGCAATTGCGGACAAAGCACTTTCCCGTCCATTTTGTCAATTTCTTAGCAATATCTCTCGGCGATGACAGTTTCACCATAATCCAGGAAATTATAGCGAACAACCCCAGCAGTACACCACCAAGCAGTCACCATAACCTTTTTCGGGTGCAGATTTGGTTTCGGGAAGCGTTTTGGAGCTTCATAGCAACAAAATAATGAGAACTCATGGCTGAAAGGGACGACATGAACAGGATGTTTGTATATAATCAAAACTTCCAAATAAACCTAAGTACCAAAAAAGAATGGAAATGAGAGAAAACACCTCCTCTAAGAACGACACCATCTGTTGGTACACAGATTGATCTAGAACAGAAGAAGGTACTAGGAGTATTCGGTTCTGGAACCAAATACTCAGAACCCATGGAAAATTACAGCAGTATTTTCCAAGCTGAGGTCCACGCAATCGAGAGATGCACTCAATTCAACTGGACTAAAGGGTACAAAAACAAGAGCTTAGCTATCATGTCAGTTAGCCAAGCAGCCATCAAAGCACTAAGCGCAAATATCATTAGTTTAAATGGTGTTGAACATGCACCTGAGGAGTAGGCAAAAGGAAAATCAGCCAGCAATCTCCTATAAAGAGATCACTACTACTCGGAAGAAGCCCCTTAGGAGGCATATGTACTCGATAGGAGTACTGAAAGAAGAGAAGTGAGACAGAGAGCAGAGATAGTCTTATCAGTTTTTTCGGCCCTTGTTATTGAAGGAGATAGTTTACAGGTGAAGTAGACATTTGGCAAATTGAAAGCAGGCATATTTCAAAATAATTTTACGGCAGAATCTAGAGTATCGGAGTTTGCCATTTAAGTCGGCCCTTTTAAGCTTTCTTTAGTAATCTCTTCATGATGACCAGCGCTAACATGCGTAAAAAGAATCTTAATTCGAAAAAAAGAGCAGTGTCAACAAACTAAATGACAGGGGACTTCAGTATCCGAGTAGTTACAGCGACCGACTTGTATTTGCCACGCTAGCGGTTCTGGGTTCGGTTCCGAGATAGCCCTTGGAATTTTATTAGTGATTTATTTGGAATTTTTTAAATACGTCAAACTAAGCTCTCCTTTATGACAATTACTTTACTATCATGGATTCGACAATTTAAAACTTAACCGTATGCATCAAATTATAAAGGCTATCGTTAAAAAGGCACAATTTTTAGGCTTGTTTAATTACAATTTATTTTGTCACTCTTTTATCACTGAAAGGGCAAGAAATTGCGAAGGAAGTTGAGGAAAGGATTTCGATATTTCGTTTTTTTTCTCTATATAATGGCCTTAATTGAGGTCGATCGTTATAACAAAGAATGGGGATCTTATCATTTAAAAAAATTAATTGCAATTTCATCCGCTCGTAATAAACCGTCTTAATGTTTTTTTTCTCCGTCTGTATCTTGGATAGTAAACTGTATTCCATCGGCGTGAAATCGGTTCTTTTTTCCCTTCGCATTGTACTCGTGGTTGAATTCGAAATCCCGTATCAATTTCTATGGTAATCCTTTGGTACGAAATCAGTTTCCATTGTAGGGACGATCTTGGTGTGAAATTTTGAGTTGGAAGAGGTTAGAATCAATTGTACTTATTGGTTGCGATCTTCATGCAAACATTTTCATTCACAAACAGTTCAAGATTACTTCAATTCTTCTTTGTGATCAGCGTTATTTTTCTTCATTATGTGTAGAAGCTTTTGAAAAATCGACATTGTAAACTTAAGCTGTGAAAGGTCAACAACTTCTGATAGAGAAAGAGAAAAAATAAGGAGACGCGGGCAAAATTTCGGCGGTTTACTGTGGACGAATCCTGGTTTACACCCTGAAAATAGTTCGGCATCTTCCTCCTCGGAAGATCCTTCTGTACAATTCCTCCAGTTATACTTTTAACACCTTTTCATTCAATGTCACAGGATTATTTTCTAAGGATTTGCCAGGTCCAGTTTATATCGCATATTTATAATTGCAAATTAGATGGAAATAAGGGTAGATATTTGAATAATTGCCTGGGTAATTTATTCAATGATAAAAATAATATAGCAACTAAAGAAGTAAAGATTCACGGTTGAAATCTATTTTTTTTTTTTTCAACCTTCATTTATTTATTTTCACTTTAAAATGTGAATTGATTTTATCTCTACAATAGTTTGCAAAGCCATTAAAACTGTTCTCTGTCTGTTTAGTCTTGGCAGATTTTTTTTCACTCTCACTCTCTCTCTCTCTCACTCTCTCTCTCTCTCTTTCTCTTTCTCTCCCTCTTTCACTCGCTTTAGTTTGTTCTTTTAGTATGTCTGTCGGTGTTACTCACTCGCTCTCTCTCTTCTTCTGTATGTCTCTCTGTCTCTGTGTCTTACATTGACTACTTTCTTCTCTCTATATAGTAAGCTTATTGCTTTCCTTTTCTATCTTAATTTTGATCTCAAGAAGGAAAAAGAAAGAAAATTTTGCTCTCTCTCTCTCTCTCTCTCTCTCTCTCTCTCTCTCTCTCTCTCTCTCTCTATGTTTATAGCTCTCTCTCTCTCCAATTAAATGAACCACCGGTATTTTCTATGGGGCATTTGGCATTCAAAATAACGGCGGATTAGGCTTGAAAGAAAACTGTATTAATTATTTGGCCT
>NW_019393457.1:0-1405 GCF_000648675.2 Cimex lectularius
AGCTCTGACGATGATCTCATTAAAGTTCGAAACGTTGGCACGATAAAGACAATGTTTTTCTGAAACCTACATCACACCAGACCGCATCTCACCATTTTTGAACTCGATAAAAGGTTAGTCAAATTTAATTTTTTTTATTAAATATAATTTTGTATTTGAGTTGGGAAAAGAGAAAGCTAGTCATGAGATAAAACCATATTAAATAAATTGTTATTGAAATTGTACATACTATGACACATTATTTGGAAATACACTGAATGCACAAATCTAATTAGGCCATTTATCACTTTTCCTTAAAAAAATATATCTCCACACAAAATTTTTACGTTTCCTTTATTTTCCAGCTTCTTGAATAAAACACAATAAAACTCGATAAAATCTCGGTCAAATATAAAAATGTCATTATATACGATTTTGTATTTGAGTTGGAAAAAGAGAAAACTAGACATGATTGAGATAAAACGATATTAAACAATTGATTGTTGGCATTGTACATATTATGAAAAATGACAATTAATTAAGGTTTTTAGTTGAGATGAAGAAAAGTTAATGGCACGAGAGGGATTCGAACTCACGACCTTCGGCTAGTTACACCGCTGCTCTACCACCTGAGCTATCATGACCTCGATGAAAAATGGCAAAAGGAGGGAAAACTCATAAGGTGGGGTTGAGATGGGGAGTTGATGTCCGAGTGGATCGAGGTCCCGATACCTCAGGTGGTAGAGCAGCGGCGTATCTAGCCGAAGGTCGTGGGCTCGAATCCCTCTCGTGCCATTAACTTTTTTTCATCTCAACTAAAAAGCTTAATTAATTGATATGTATTAATTGGTCAAGCGGACCACGAAAGTAGTGAATTAATATTTTCTTACTAATGAGTGGTATTTAGTGACTGTTAGGCACTCTCACAACAATGACACATCTACACAGAAAACAAACACTTTGAGCCCTGAAGATGAACTCAGTAAAGATCGAAACGTTTGCATGATAGAGAAAATGTTTTTCTAAAACCTACGTCACACCAGATCTTCTCACCGCTCGATCTTCAAATAATTATTTCTTACGGTCATTCTCATTGGTATCAACCACAAGATTCTTAACCAATGACCTAAATTAATGTAATTATTGATTTATTCCTTCATATAAGACAATACACGATCGGTTCGGTCGATCTGCCCTGTCATGCACGTGGTCCCATGTAGAAATAGAAATCCAATTTAATTTCTACCCAACGGTCTTTGCTAAGCAATCAAAACTTGTCTCTTTCTCCCAATTAAACCACCCACCCGCTAGCCAAACCAATCGTAGAGGTCTTCTTTACAATTTCACCCGTGCTGCTTCTATTAATAGGTTTTTCGTGTCGTTGATTCCTTTTTTTCAATTATTTTTGACGCTATCTATATATATA
>NW_019393458.1:0-1342 GCF_000648675.2 Cimex lectularius
CTTTTGAGGATCGCACACTTCTTTTTGTCTCTCATCTACACGGAATGGACCTGTTCACTTATTGACTCGAATGTCTCTCCCTCATTCTCTAGATCCTCTTTTATTTTTTACTCTAGGCCTAATCATGAAATCTAAATCACAATATTGTCACTTTGAAATAAACTGAAATGTGACAAAATTTCTCACCCTTAAAGGCCTGGAAAAAACGAGCTTGTTTTCAAACTTAAAACTATTTATAATATTCTCCCCACCGTACATTTGACCCCCTTCGGATAGCTAATGATGATCGACGTCTTGCTGTTCGCTGCATCTAAATGCTGAATGGGCTCCTCTGAAGTCGTGTATGCTCATACAATGTGTGGATGGCCGGTGTATATCCGTGGGTTTCAGAAGGTGAGAGCTTATAATGTTGTGGACCCAAAAACCATTAAGGTCTTGACATAAATCTGAAAAGTCCAAAATTCCGCACCTGGTTCTTCTTTCTTCGTTCTTGATTAATACTTGAACCATTTTCTGCGATGGTTTGAAGTAGTCTTGAGGCTATGCATCTTTCTTGGTTGATTAAAGGGTGTAGCCATAAAGTTCAATTTCATTCAAACGTAGCCAAATCCATAATGACTGAATTCTTGCTAAGATTTGGAATCATATGTCTTCTGTTCAACGAAGTAGTGAGTAGGTTTTGATCAAGAGGATAGCATTTGGAGCATGGAGGGGCAGACCTGGCATTGGCTCATACATAAATCCTGTTTTATAGCTATAAAAAAATTAGCTTTTATTATTAAATTTTATAATTGTCTAATTTATTATTTTCTTGTTTCTTTTTTATTTATTCTGTTTCTTAACAATCTAAATGAAGTGAACTTTTAAGAGCGTGATTTTGTACTTATTTTATAAATCAAATTAACAACAAAATGAAACTTTAGAGAGACTAATTTTTGTAACTTTCAATAAACAGTTAAGGATTAAAATGTAGCTTAATTAAATCATTAAAATTTCTTTGCTTTAATTTATGTTTATTATTTTGTTCGGTTGTAGATGAATTTGGTGTATTTACTGATAATTTCTCCGACGCGATTGGTCGGAGATCTCTCCGTTTTTTTCTGATTCCCGAATTTTAAATGGTCGGTATTTTATTTTATTAAAATAGTGCGGGTCGATCCTGTTTTCGTTTCTATTTATTTGTGAATAGTAGTTATCATTTAAATAAACAGTAATTTCATGCAAACCGTTTTTGGCATTTGGATCAAGGGTGGATGGGTACTCACTGTTTACAGTCAATCCGCAGTGGACCCAAGCACTCTATTTTAGGGACAATACTTTTTAAATTCTTTTGAGGATCGCA
>NW_019393459.1:0-1358 GCF_000648675.2 Cimex lectularius
TATAAAACAGCTCTTTCCTTGATGCCTCTTCGTTGTTCTACTTGGGTAAGAGGAATGTGCTGCCAATGTGGCTGCAGGCCGCAGGAAATGGCCGCACAGAAGATAGACAAATGGATTTAAATCGGGTGACTGAGGAGGACAACTGATCGTGCCATATCCACCTATCCCGGAAATGACGATTCAAATAACGTCTCTCCTCCAAAAAATTGTTTGCGGTGCATCCATCAAGCTGGAGAATCATTATTCGTCCTTGGTGTAGAGGAACATCATCTAATAGTGTAGGTAATTGAGGAACTGAGCACCGTTGAAATTATTTTCGTAGAAATTAGGCCCAAGTAATTTATTTCCGAGAAGTCCACACCAAATGGTTAGGGATTGATACTTCGAACCACATGATGATGATGATGATGATGATACGAATACGAAATTCTCGGATTTTCCTCTACCACGTTTGAAAATTCCATCGGTTTAATATGCCTTTAGAGGTGAACTTGGAATCATCAGTCCATAGGATGTATCGAAGGTTTTCTTCAGCCTCCCAAATCGACATTTGTGAAAGCAACTGACGCCTGTCATAATCCGACTCTCGAAGTCCCTGGACAAGGTGAGAGCGATACTGCTTAAAATTGTAAGTCCGGAGTACATCTCTGATTTAATTTTTTGCAAAACCTAAAACACTTCCATCATTTCGCAATTCGGATTTTCGCGAACATACAGTAAAATATTCAGCTCCTTGATATTCCGATTGCCCCATTGCTTTCGGGTCGTATTTGAAATTTTGAAGTTGTACTGTACCTGAGGTACCCTGCATAATTTTTCTTCAAAAAAGGTTGATGAAAAAATTTGAAACAAGACTACAATATATTATATAGGTTTTTTTTTATAGCGTTTATGAAGGAAACGCGGTACAGGACCTAACGAATACCAGGATCATACCAGATTAGAGGAAATTGCCTATATATTTAATAATATAAATCTAATATTTATTACATTATATAGATAGAAAATATATCTAACAATTAATTACCTGCTTTTGATCTTATTGTAATAACGTGAATAATCATCCTCTGGCCTCGCGGAAGGCCTATGTCTGCGAGGCATCGAGTAAATAAGAGATACAGACAAACAATGGACACGATTACAAAAAAGTTTTATTCTTGGGAGGAAACAGCAAAGTGCATCCATGGAGTAATTTTGACAAGGTTTTCATGGTTTTGCCCAAACCAAGGCGGGCGTTGTTTTTGAACGTGTGTGTGTGTGTGTGTGTGTGTGTGTGTGTGTGTGTGTGTGTGCGTGTGTGCGTGTGTGCGTGTACGTGTGCGCGTGCGCGTGCGCGTGTGCGTGTGCGTGTGCGTGTG
>NW_019393460.1:0-1443 GCF_000648675.2 Cimex lectularius
TCTTTTAAATATTTTAATATTAAAGTAAATTCGATCAGGGCGAATTTCCAAATCAATTGCCATTCACGTCTTAGCCCCGTTTGTTTAGCCAAGGCCAAGAAGTTATTCAATTAAGCCCATTGTTAATTGTGCCGGACGTACAAAGGGTCCGTTTCAATATACAACATTTCTTGAAATATAAGCCGTTTCTCGGTTCGAGGAAATATGAACAGCAGTCTACAGGCTCAAAGGACAATTAGGCCGCGAGGGGTTTTAGTCAACAATGGACCCTCGCGCTGGGGACAATGCTCACCTTGGGACAACACAGAATTGGAGGATATTGTCCCGTTCACAATCGGCCTGTTACCTTCGGGGCTTAACTACTACCCGATTGTCAATCAATTTTGAGATATTACAGTATAACGTAGTAAATATCGTAATTGAGAGTGAAACAATCATTTTGTTCCACTTGAAAGCTTCAATTTCAAAACTAACTACGCTCTTAATTGATTTTGAGTATTTGACCAAAATAATGATTTACAATACAATAAACTGTACTTTTATAATTAAATTTTAAAGAAACTTTATAAAACCAATCTGTATAAAGAAACTAATGGAATTGGTATAATATTAAAAGTATAAGTGGTGATTAGTGACCGTTAGTCGATAATTTTTCAGAAATCGTGAGATGCGGTCTGGTGAGATGTAGGTTTCAGAAAAACATTTTCTTTATCGTGCCAACGTTTCGATCTTTATTGATATCATCTTCAGGGGCTGGGATTTACAAACATTGTTTAAATGAAGCTTTTTCGGAGGATCTACGGATTCGGTTTTCGCCGAGCTTTTGACAGTTTTTATACTGTCATTTCAGGGCCTGTTTTATTATCATATAAAAAAAAACAATTAAAAACATGAAAAAACAAATTGCACAAAAATTGAAATATCTTACTTAAACCTTAATGGGGAAATTTTTTATTTCCCCATTAAGGTTTAAGTAAGATATTTCAATTTTTGTGAAATTTGTTTTTTCATGTTTTTAATTGTTGTTTTTTATATGATAATAAAACACGCCCTGAAGATGACAGTATAAAAACTGTCGAAAGCTCGGCGAAAACCGAAAGGAAGTTTTTTTCTGTGTTGACCTCTTCTGTAGATCCTCCGAAAAAACTTCATGTTTCCAGCAGGTCGATAACCCAGCTCATCGTAACATTGTTTAAATTTAACAAATACATGTAGGATGTGGAAAAAAGTGAATTTATACTCACCATATTCGAACTGCCATTGAATGGCATACCTACGCAGAAAACAAACGCTTTGAGTGAGTATAAACACTTTGATTGAATATAAAAAAATATCTTTTTTTGCATTGTATAAATTCACTTTTTTCTACATCCTACATGTATTTGTTAAATTTAAACAATGTTTGTAAATCCCAGGCCCTGAAGATGATCTCAATAAAGATCG
>NW_019393461.1:0-1338 GCF_000648675.2 Cimex lectularius
CCTACACTCACAATATTCATTTTTTAATATGAATTTGTTTAGAGATATCTAGCGTCCCTCTTTTAAAATTTAATTATTTTAAAACGACGTTAGGATATTATTCAATTCAGCTCGTTTGCTATGTGAAGAACAATATGATGACATCAAGACTATCCATGACACCGGAGATAATTCAAAATATTTCAGCCAGAAGACGAGAACATTGAAAGCTAAGGCAGCTCTTTTGATAATGATGTTTCGAGAACTTTTCGAAAAAGTACCACCATGATGATTTCGAACTTTCTCCCACTCGCAGGACATTGTAATAGCTGTAACGAGCGGAAGAACCATCCCTGATGAAATATTGACACGCATTGAGTTGAAGTGTGAGAATTCCAACAAATAGAGGAAAAGTAGGAGTTCCCAGCAAGTAGAGAAAAAATGAATCTACTTATAAAGCAAGGCTATCATATAGGAAATGTGTTTTGTCTTGGCTACCGGTTCATTCTAACCCATAAGGAGAAAGAGAAGGGCATGTAAATCTGTTTAGTTGAATGCAAAGATTTGAACCAGTTCCTGGAAGATAAATTTGAAACCCTAGGTAACTACATTCGCAAAAATGTCCCAAATAAGGGCATTTTTCGACAAGCCGCCTAAAAACATAATTAACCTCAGTATAATTAACCCGGACCTCGCTACATGACACAAGAGGTCACGCTTATCGGTTAAAAATAAAAATACGAGCCTGTTGGGTCATGATTTATTCACCTTCAAAGAATGCGAAGTGTTGGAGTGGTACTGGGAGGAGGATTAAATTGTGGCGGTAATTAACACTGTCTTTTAGGTGATTGAAAACAGGCCTACACGTTTTAGTAAAGTTCAAGAAAGTGCCTACAAATCGTACAACGTACTGATTCAAAAAGCAAATGACAATCATTTAAAACTTAACAATAAGTGGAAGCAGGTCTTAACAGGTTTTTCGCCTTAGATCCTCGACAAGGATTTTGTTCTTCATTTATTTTTATCTACAACTGTACAGGTATTATACACAACCAGCAGGTTGGATTTTAATTTATGTTTGTGGGTTTATGGGCGTTATAGAGAAAGCTACCCATTGGCAGCGGCTCTGGGTTAATAAAATGGTATTAAATCATTTAAGAGGTCGCATCTTAAAATGTTGGATTTAAAACTGTATTCGTTGAATATCGGGATATTTGGCAGATCCATAAACTTGGAACTCGTACATCCAAATAGGTTTGATTAAGTATGTGTGTGTCGAAAGTTTTGATTGTAATGGTAATTTTGATTGTCGGTTGAGTAGGTAATTAAGCATTTTAAATCGTTTGTTGAGCGTCTGTT
>NW_019393462.1:0-1333 GCF_000648675.2 Cimex lectularius
ATATTATGCCGACAACTCGATAACTTACAAAATATTACAGTAAAAATTTTAATTTTATAAGTCTGTTTTAATTTTGTAAGTCATACCATTCGGTTTCATAATTATAATCACAGCAGACGAATGAAATTACGAAATAATCGGAGCTGAACTGCTACGAAGAAATGATGCTGATCTCTTTCAATTTGAGATTTCTTATTTAGGACTATAGAAACATACTTGGAGCTTATCAACATGTTTTCCCTTGTTACACTTTTTTCGCAAGTGGCGGTAATACTTCTTTTCGCAGAAGAATGTAATTAGAAATTATATCTTTCTTTATGTATATTATATTAAATTGTATTACAAGAATAAACTCCGGGAATTTGAAACTATGGCTTTCCTGATACCAGAGAAAAGTGAATTTCAATAATTCTATACCACGGTCCTTTTATTTACCATATGCGAGGTTGGTTCAATATTATCTGTCCTTAAGGGTGTTTCAATGCTTTTATTTACGTTAACTAAAAAAAGGAACGTATTTAAGCGTTTCTTTCTTTATACAGGTTCCATAAAAAGCCAATGGAAATAAGCCGTTTGTCGAGTTGCCTAATTAAATTGTACAATTCAAAATTAGAAATTAAAAAATATAAAAATTAATATTCATAGTGTGAGTTAGCAATTGAAATACTCAATCAGGAACGGTATTTTATTATTCTGCCTAAATAAGGTCAATATATGGCGAGCGTCACCCAATTAGGACCGTATAACAAATCTACCTCTTTTCTCGGATTTAGCAGTTCCTTCCCTAGAAATCTTGTCTAAAATCCTTCAGTACAATGCAGCGTTCCAAAAAAATGGTAGATATTATTGGTTACACAAAGCACATGTAAATACTGTATCATTCCTCCACGATTGCTTATTTATTCCAAGCAGTGCCCCTCTTGCTCTGAATATTGGCGACAAACGGGATATGCTGAGCGAACTATGGTGCATGTAATTTTTCGCTTGAACCAATTCTAATTTTTGGTAAATCGTGTGAAATTCGCTCAGCATCCTTCTTGATAGCATTTAATTTTTAATTTTTATTTCAATTTTATTTATTATGTTTTCTCTTTTGACTGTTTGGTTTGTAATAACTATTAGAATTTTATCAAGCTGTTAATATTTTTTTTATTATCACGTTCTCCAAAAAATTTGTTAATATATCGGAAAGGGATTATTCAAGATATCCCGGATATATAATTTAAAACGGGTAGGTTTGAAGTTTTTTGAGTATAGTCAGTCGTGTTTGGTAGCAGATAAAATATTTTTTGGAAATATTTTTGAAATATTCCACTTCCGCTAAGAATATATA
>NW_019393463.1:0-1375 GCF_000648675.2 Cimex lectularius
ATTGTATAAATCGAAATGGAGCCACTTTCCCTCTTTATAATTCGAACTTTTTGTAATATTCCTCTAAATTTCCACATATTGTTTCCTTACAGCCTAAAGTTTTCGAATTTTCTCTTGCTTGTTATGTGTAGTACTTAGAAACTGTTAATTAATGATTAATTGGAGTTCATGAGATGGGGTCTTGTGTGATGTAGGTTTAGAAAAATATTTTCTTTATCGTGCCAACGTTTCGATCTTTATTTAGATCATCATCAGGGCCTGGGATTTACAAACATTGATTATACTATACAAATACATGTAAGGTGTGAAAATGAATTTATACAATGATTTTCATAAAGTAGAAATTTTCTGTTTAATCAAAGTATGTGTTTCTGTATAGTAATTATTGTTGTGTGTCGTGTTGGGAGTGTTAGTGAGCTATAAATGTTTTTTGTTTATATATGTTTGATGTTGAAGGAATGGGGAAGGAAGTAGGGATAGAAATTCATTTTTCTATGAGGAGTCGACTTCTTTGAGGTGAAAGGGGAATGGGGAAAAAAGGGTAATGGTTTTTCGTTAAAAAAAAACTGGACTCTGAAGAAGATATATGTATGTTATTTATATTGAATTTGATTAATGATATTGGCGTAGCTGCGACGAAAAACGAAAAAATATATTTTGCATTGTATAAATTCACTTTTCCACATCCTAAATGTATTTGTTAAATGTAAACAATGTTTGTAAATCCCAGGCCCTGAAGATGATCTCAATAAAGATCGAAACGTTGGCATTATAAAGAAAATGTTATTCTAAAACCTACTTCACACCAGACCGCACCTCACGATCTCAAATCCAAATAATCATTGGCTAACAGTCACTAAACACCACATACTTTTTCCGATAGTTAGTAGTTGCCTGTCCTCGTTGTTTTTTTTTTGGTCGGCTGACCAATTTATACATTTTCCCAGTTCAGCGAAGAAATTGTAATTTTGACAACAGAAACAACCCACGAAATTACACGAAAAACTCAATTAGAGGCTTCTTCGCAATCTGCGGTGTGAAGAACCTATTTCGGATCGTTGTGGTCTGCCTGCCCTCGCTGTTTTTGACTGTTACACCAATTTATGAGTTCGGCCTGTTCAGCGATGGGTTATTTTGATAGAGAAATAGCTGAAATAAAAACGCAGAAAAACAACTGACGACATGCCGAAATTTTTCTCCACGAGGTCTGCGGTCTGAAGAACCTATTTCGGATCGTTGTGGTACGCCTACCCTCGCTGTTTTGGACTGTTAGACCAATTTATACATTCGACCTGTTCAGCGATGGGTTATTTTTACAGAGAAATAGCTGAAATAAAAACGCAGACAAACAACTGACGACATGCCGAAATTTTTC
>NW_019393464.1:0-1328 GCF_000648675.2 Cimex lectularius
AATATTTTTACTGTGTAGTCAGAAAAAAATAAATAAACAACTTACATGACATCCTTATGTCCACTCGTGCAGGATTGCTCTTTGTCCGCCTCACTAATTCCATTACTGCCGATGCCACTAAATAAAACAAATTTACATAAAACAAATATTTACTTTGTTTCCTACAACACTAAAATCAAAATAGTTTGACAGTATATGTTTTCCCCCATAATTGATTATGTGAAAAAAACGATGTGATAATGCAATTTGTAAGTAAAAATAAAATGTCTCTCTATATCCTAATTTCTGTTATTAATCATGCACTAGTGCTTCTTGACTGTCATCAATTCATTACTTACAATATCACTAAACAAAAGAAATTTAAATAAAACAATTTGTATTTTTAATTCCACTTGATTGATTTGTTTTATATTTAAAAAAATGTTTCCCTCATTACTTATGTGAAAAAAATTGTTTAATATATTTTCTCCATAGGCAGAAAAAATGTAATTAAAAATATTTTCTTTGGTGATTGATCAGCCTTCTCAGTTTAAATATATTTTTTCTTTCCAAAAGGTAGATTGGGGATGAGGCCAGTAAGTTTTATGTTTCCTGAATGTTTAGTTTTATGTTTCCTGGCCTCATCCCCAATATACCTTTTGGAAAGAAAAAAATGTAATTAAAAATATTAAAAAAAAAAAAAACTTACATGACATCTGCAGTTCCGTTACTACTCGTGCAGGATTTCTCTTTGTCCACCTCACTAATTCCATCATTGCTGACACCACTAAATAAAACAAATTTACATAAAACCAATATTTATTTTGTAAGTGTATTCCTACAGCACTAAAATCTTCAACAATTTGACGCTAAATGTTTCCCCCCATAATAGATTATGTGAAAAAAACGATGTGATAAAGCAATTTGTAAGTAAAAA
Organism: Cimex lectularius; assembly: GCF_000648675.2. NCBI lineage: Eukaryota > Metazoa > Arthropoda > Insecta > Hemiptera > Cimicidae > Cimex > Cimex lectularius. The sequence goes on from NW_019393464.1 coordinate 917, forward strand.
ATAAAATAAAACGTTTCTCTATATCGTAATTTGTTATTAATCATGCACTAATGCTCCTTGCGCATGTTATCAATTTCATTACTTTCAATATCAATAAATAAAAGAAATTTAAATAAAACAAATATTTATTTTGTATTTTTTATTCCGCTTGATTGATTTGTTATGTATTTAAAAAAAAATTTCCCTCATTACTTTTGTGAAAAAATTGTTTAATATATTTTCTCTGTAGGTAGAAAAAAATGCTGTGTAAAAAAAATAAAAATGACTTACATGACATCCTTATTTCCATTACTACTCGTGCAGGATTGCTCTTTGTTCACCTCACTAATTTCATCAATGCCGAGATCACTAAATAAAAGAAATTTACATAAAACAAATATTTACTTTATACGTGTATTTTATTTATACAAGA